>NW_020955440.1:190930-194305 GCF_003031625.1 Empidonax traillii | reverse complement strand
ACAGAGAAAAGTAGCTTTTCTTTCATTTTTTTTTTTTCTTCCTTTTAAATGTGAGCCCCATGCTGGGGGTGACGCTGCTGCTGCTGCGGACAGAGCAGCCCCTGTACAGAGCAGGAATTAGCCTGGGACTGTATTGTCACAGCTGCCTCTTCCTAAATCAATACTGCAATCCTGGTTCTGCCAGACTGCGGAGAGCTTGTGCAAAAAAAAAAAAAAAAAAAAAAAAAGACCTGAGTAGATAAATAAGTGAAAATTGTGAATGCTGGAACAGCTGATTACACAAGCCCCCAAAAAACATTAAGGATGGAAGGAATATGTATCTCTTAGTTCTTAACATTTGGTTGTAAATGAAAACCGGAGATAATTATTGCAGCGCTGAGTGACACTTTGAGAATAATTTCAGACAGACTTGAGGACAAGTGAGTGAATTGATTTGCTTAAATGTATTTTTTTTTTCCATTCCCAAAGTAACTGTAAGCATCCAGCTATTTATTATTTGTTTCTTCCTGATTTGTAGTTGGTAGCTGCACAAACACTTCACACTAGGAAATTTCAGTCTGTAAGTTACCAGTGCAAGTATTCTGCCTTAAATGAGCAAAAGGTCCTTGCTATTTACACTAGTTATTGCCACCTGAATCCCTGGAGATTGATTCTGTTTGACTGATTGACTCAACGGAATGCCTAGACTTGGGGGGCACTAACATATCCATGGGCAGCAGAGGTGGAACTCCTCATCCCTGCTGTCCAGCGAGTCTCAGCGCTCTGGCAGTTCCACCATCCAGTCCTCTTGAGACCCAGCTGCCTTCTGGAGGTTGGCAGGAGAGGTGTCCCTGATCCCACAGGTGCATAGGAGCATCTTCGATCTAAATATACATCCATGCCTCTGGGCTAGTATACAGAAAGGGTTATTGTTCTCCAAAGCAAAGACTACCTTCAGGGATGGTGAGGGACCTTTGCAATACCCAAATCCCTGTATACATCTGTGCCCATCTCACTTGCTATATGTGACCTTCCAAGGAGCAACTCTCTGACAACCCTACCTGGCCTCAAAGCTTGGAGCGCGTCCTTGATGTCATTGTTGAGCTGTATGGGGGCAGCCAGAGAGAGAGGGAACAAGTTCATGTGCAAGGGGTACTTGGTGAATCCCATTAAACTGCTGGTTGCAAATTTCCTGTGACTGCAGCCATTATTTCCAAGATGGTTTATTCTGTAACAGGCAAGTGTGAAGTGGCAGAAGTCCACACGCTAAATCTCCATTAGAATCCAGATTTTGCCAAATTAGCGGTTCAAGTGGCATCACTTTAATACGCATGGGATTACAATGCTCTAACAGCTCAGCTGCTGCTGCGACTGCATCAGGTTTGCAAGGTAATAGGATCAGCTAGACATAAAAACTGACTGCAGTGGCAATAGCTTTCCAGTTTTTCAGTTTAACAGTTTTTCAGGTGAAGGGAAAATGCTCGTGGAAAACCTCAGGTGTCTAGGCACTGTGTGACTTGGCAGGATGATAGCCGGAAAGATGCATTGCTCGGTCCAAACCCAGAGTGGAATTTTGAGTTTTAGTCAGTTTTTTTAATCTTTCTAACTGGGCACTTGTGGGGGTGACCTTCCTACATGATGCTTTCTCTCCCTTCCTGCTCTGCCAGACACTGCAGACGTAGCAATCCCAAGCTCCTTCTCATCCTGTCTGTATATTTTGCTGACACCCATCGGATGATTCCCATGCAGCTGGTACTAGACTGCTTTCCATTACCAACAGCCATAGGAGAAACGTAACCTGCCTTGGACAACATCAGCACTAGTCATTAACCCAAGAACAGGAGAGGCAGATGCTGCTCAGGGTATTACAATTATCCATTCAGGCAGCTAACCAGCCCGCCTGTGTGTCCATGTTTCTGACTGCTGGTAGGATTTCTGGCAAGGCTGGCTGGTGTGGGATGCGCTCTGGCTCCACTATTTATATTTCCTTGGGAAAGGAGCCAGACCAATCTAACCGGCTGCTGCCTTCTTGCAGGGACAGCCAGCATGGGCACCTTGGCGCAGGGAAGGACCCCTCTTACATTTTCATCCTCGTCTTCTAGGGATGCTAACTGGCTGTTTAAACGTGTCACTGCCTTCATCTAGCTAAGGTTCATTTTCTGTCTGGCATGGGGCTGGGGGAGCAGGATCGATGCCAATTAGGGACTGCTCCCTTGACTGTCTACATCTGAGTGCATCAGCCCAGCTCCTTTTATAGTCCTTTATAGTGGGGGGAATAGGGCACACTGAGGATGCATTTCCTTTGACCTGATTGGGGCATCCGGCAGTTTTCTGCATCCTTTGACTGTACAAAACTTCATGTGCTCTCTGAGGTCTCACAGCAGGTTTTGATGAGAGATGTTTGCACCGTTAGTTATCATTTTTCTCTCTTGTCTTTTAAGCAAGAACATAAGAAAAGTCTCACTAATTCAGCGCAATGATCCCTCCAGCTCAGCATCCTGTCCACAACAGTGATTACAGGAGAGGCCATTTTGAGTTGGCTCATGGGCAGGAACCACCACCTGCTGTCCATTCTCCTGGTATTCCCTAAGCACTTATAATTGTCATCTTGCGGGCACAGCTCTAGGGAATCAGAACCTTTTGGAAGAAGAAGCAACTTTTAAAACTGGCAGAAGAGTTGTAGCCATCCCGGCTGCCCCCCGTAAAGCACATCACTTCATACTGACTGCTCTGTGCTTTGATTGGAGCCCATCCTTTCCAAAAAGCCTGGCTTTGAAGATTCCTTTGAAGGAGACCAGTGGTACCTCCTGCTAAGTCCTAAGTTCTTCCAAAGATTATCTATCTTCACCACTAGCATTTTTTTAATCTTCTTTCCAGTCTGAATTATTTTCCTGCATGAGCTTCTGCCTTCATAAAGTCATTGTGCTTTCCCTCACTGAGCTGGGGCAGCCTTTCTCACCACAGACTTTCTCCATGTGAAGATACAGTTTTGCCTAAAACCTCCATCAGCAAACCCAATAGACAGATAAGGTTTCCTTTGCAAAGCACCTTTCTTGCCCAAGACCAGGTCACTCTTGCAGCTTCTCTGTGCATGTTCTCTATCTCCTCCTCCCTTTTTGTTGAGCCTTATCTGCTTCTCACCTCCAATGAGTACAGAATCAAAAAGGTACTTTTGGCTCACAGTGCTCTGGTTACAGGTGCAACACGTGTGCTCCTTTGGGTCTCCATTCCCACACTTCCACTTCACTTGCAGGGCAGATCTGACACCACTCAATGCAGCACAAGGGAGCCGGAGCTGCCTGTGGACAGGGAGGACAACTACGGACCTCCCTGGAAAATCCATGGAGGTACTCCTTCTTGAACATCAGCAGATTTTTTTTTCCTGTTTTTAAAAAA
>NW_020955440.1:171836-190077 GCF_003031625.1 Empidonax traillii | reverse complement strand
TGTGCTCCTTTGGGTCTCCATTCCCACACTTCCACTTCACTTGCAGGGCAGATCTGACACCACTCAATGCAGCACAAGGGAGCCGGAGCTGCCTGTGGACAGGGAGGACAACTACGGACCTCCCTGGAAAATCCATGGAGGTACTCCTTCTTGAACATCAGCAGATTTTTTTTTCCTGTTTTTAAAAAATGATCTGTTTTTTCAAAAGCAAAGTGCTGCCAAAAGTTGTTTACTTTACCAAAGTACTTTGTCTGTGGTGAATTATTTTGCCCCATAGGTTTTCAGCAATCTATTTTGACTTTATGCAGTGATATAAGCCATAGCTGCACTAGAATTGTACACATGCACTGGAATTACACACGTCAGCAGAAAGTGATCTTAAATGTCTCAACAGTATTTGTTTTTTTCCAAAGGACAGCTTTCATTGGAAAGAACTATCAAAAGCAGTCTATGAAGCAGTTAAATAACATGCCAATTAAGATATCAGTGACAAATGCCACAGACAATCTTACGAAACTATGGAGAAAACAGAATTTGCTGAACTCGAACCAATTTTGCAAGTCAGAGGTTCTTCCCAGCATTTCCTGAGTGCTGCCTTCCTCCTCCCTCTGGTCAGCTCACTTTCAACCGTGTGTGGTCACTGCCCCCAGAGCTACTTTGCAACACTGCACATCCAACACCATCACTGGTACAACTGGGGGTGCATGATGCTGCTGTTTGCATGCTTGAGACATGTCTCCCCCATCTGTCACAGAGCAAAAGTCATTTCTACACCCTCTAGCCACCTGCAGAGCGTCATCACTGCACAGCTGCTGAGCTGGGCTTTCCTGTTAATCTCCCTTTGGCAGAAACTTGCATTTCCCTCTGGTATTCAAGGACACAAATGTGGCAAGAAGTGTTTTTCTTTTATTCCTTTCAAAGCCGTCCTTCCTACATTAATATTAGCAGTACATGAGTTTTCAAGTTGCTGGGTCAGGAGGGGAATTCTTCATTTCTCCTTGGGGTACATCTTCTGCCAAGGGAAAAAGGTTTCTGCCTCCACCTTCTTAATTTTGTCCCTTCACACAGCTGCATTAGGTATGCGTTGCCTTCCTCTGTTCGCTTATTAACAGGAGAGTTTATGGCAATATCTCATGCCACTTCTCTGCAAATGTTATACCCGAGAGAGCATCTCCTTTAGCTCTCCCTAGCAAGCCAGCAGCTCAATAAAGACACTTTACATTTTCATGCTGTTACTGGATAAAATAACTGCCATCATTTCCTATTCATAGTGGTTGCCTGGTGCCCAAATTACCATAAGGACCTATTGCTTTCAATTGCCAGCCTGACAGCGTCCACCAGAGATTCCTGATTCTCCAGGCCATATTGCCTGGGTGGATGGACTGTATCTGCCTCAGTTGCCTTGTGTTGGAGAGAAAAAACACCAGCAGCCAGAAGAAATGGATGGAGGAGGCTCCTTTTCGTGCTGAAAGCACGGGTAGTGGTTTGTTTAGAGGCAGCGTCTAATCCTGAGTAGGTTTCAAGGGATGGGGAGCTTTTCATTTGCTGGGAAGCCTGCCTGAGAGGCTGTCTCTGGCCACTCTTTTCACTCCCAGAGAGAACACTTAGCCGACGGAAGTGGCAGTCAGCAACGCAGGCTGGTGGCGTTGCAGTGTACCCCTTTTATCTCTTTAGTGTGCTCTCATTTACACACGCTGGTTTATAATCAGGATGCTGGGGGCCTCCCTGGGAGCTGCCACAGTCCCAGTGGGCTTTTTTTTCAATCCAGCTGCTTTAAAACAGACACAGAGACACATGCATAGGGACATGCAAAGGACAGACAGATAAGCAAGAATGAGACAGACTTGCTCTGCTCACGTCAAAGGGTGAGAAGCTTCTGGGGGTGCAAAGGAGCCCTGACGAACCAGGTAGTGCTGTTCCTGACTTCCCCACCAAGGAGGAGGGTCTGGACAAAGGAGAGGTGGAGGGCTGTATCCAAATAACCCAGCAAGACAGAATGAAGTCTCTCCTCTGTCACAAGAATGGTAAATTATTCAGGCTGGGAATGGTTGAACAAATGTTTAAATTTCAGACCCCTTTTCTAAATTTCAAACACCTTTTCATGAGAGGCCCTGGGACAGATTACAGCAGTATTTTTCTGTGTGGTTCCTGGTCCCTGGTGAGACCGGGGTCCACCATCACTGTCTGAAGGTTTCACGAGCTCCTGCCATCTAAAGGCTTGCAGATCCCCCTGATGACCACAGGCCAAGTGGGACACGTAGCCTTTCCAAATCTGTATTTAATAATTTGAAAAATGTGCCTGCCAGTGGCAGTGTTTCTGAGGCATTTCTGCAAAGTTCAATTAGCTAATGGCACAGAGATTCAGACTGATGTGGAATGAGAGGCAGTGATCAGTGCCAAGTGCTGTTAAGAAGATTACCATGTCCCAGTGTATCACCAGAGTCACCCATCCCACGTGAGCTGTGCCCAGTAACAGCTTGGAATGTGTCCTTTCCCATCTGCAGATGTACTAAAGGCATCCTGGCAGCCAGTGGCATTTTTTCAGCCCATCTGCCCAGAAAGTGCACACACAAAGAGTTGCCCAGCAAGGATGGCCTCACCTGGAGGACCAGATCCTCTTCCCATGTTCCCACATGGTGCTCCCATGACATAAGTGGCATTTATAGACAGGTATCTGATGGCAGAATTCTACTCAGACTATTTATTTTACCCTGAGGATAATCTCAGGAGGGGAAAAACAAAGGTGGCTCTCCTCTGTTTCAGTTCTCCCTGAAATGAATTTTTGGGCTGTCCTTCAGATCAATATACTCTAGTAATTATGCTGATGTCAGCAGAGATGAACGAGACCAATGCCTGCCATTGCCATCTATCCAGCATGGTGAAAGTCACCCAGCTCCCTCTGGGCTACATTCTCCAGTGACTGTTTCTTTGCATCTGTAGTAGTGTCTTGCAAGCCAGAGAGATAGGCTGTGGTGTCCAGAATCCACATCACAGCCCATCTTGCCTTGGCTACCACGGCAAATACCAAAGCAAGAAATGCTGTTGAGTGTTGTCCAAGTATGACCTCGTTTTACCTTCTCTTTGCATCACGGGTGGAAGAGTGATGCTGAGCAGTGCTTCAGCTGGAGGCATGGGCAGGGCGAAGGATGTTGGTAGAGCAGTGGAGGGGGGCAGAAGGTGAGACTTAGGGGGGTAGAAGATAATCTGCCAGAAATAATCCACCTACCTTGTGTGGTAGAAGGAGGTATATCTAGAGTTATTAACCTTGGTTATAAACCCTTAATTCACTCTTTTCTTGGGGCAAGACAGCAAAACTTCCCTTCATACTGGTGGGCATGTCACCGCACCAAGTCCCTCTGGGCAGGGGATTTCTCACCAGTATAGGTTTTCTACAGTGCTTGAAGTAAATTTAAAATATGTAGCACTGGAAATGAAAACAACCAAATGAATACTTGCAACCACATCACATTTTTGGTTCCCCAGAGGAGAGCAGTTTCAATACTGAGTGTTGCCTGTTTTGGGGCACAGCCACAGGACAGACCGTATTGCTTTTCTTCCTGTGTTTGTAAATTCAACTAAATTAATTTGATTTATATAGCAAATAAACAGGTGATTCTATCCCCTGCTCTCACACACAATTGTCAGATGGACTGCTCCTGCAGCCACCTCTCCACCAATAATAACAACAACATCTTTTAGTGGAAAATAATCATTTAAAGGGGCAACACTCTTAATTGCATCATGTCTTAATTCCAGCTTGTTTTCCAGAGAATAACTAATGTTTTTTGAATGAGATCACTTATCATCTCTGGGGATACAGCCACCTCCTTCCTGGAATGCTTTTCATGCTGGAGGATGCACATTGAAACTGAGAGCAATATTGTCAGTGCAAATCCCAGCTGACATTATGTGTTTCTGGCTGTGATACAGCCAGATCCCGAGAGGCGACCAGAGCCTGACCTTGGCACATCCAGCAAAGACCAAAGCTGAAAGCTTCCAGCCTGGGATATAGCTCTGCTGCTTTATGCTGAAGGGAAAACTCCCAGAGCCTTCTCTCCAAGATTTTTCCAGCAAAGCGAATGCTTTGAGTTAAACGTCTTGATGTGAAAACATCCCTCTGCTGGCAATAATAGCTGAGGGAGCATTCCCAGTGTGATTTGTGTGTAACAGCACTGGGGCTAAAACTGCATGCGTTGCTCATCATGGTACATCAGAGTCAGGCAGTAACTCAAAGCCTGACTTTCTTTGGGGGCTCGGTGTTTCAATTGTTTTCCGACATTTTTTACCAAATATTTGAGCCTTCAACAAAACTGAGCACCCAGATAGCTCATCATGAAACCCAAAAGCAAGCTATCAAGACCATTCTGACTATGTCTTGACCTATTACCAGAAAACAAACAACTCCTGCATATCTCTTGCCAGCAATTAGCTAGTGGATAGCTACCCACTCCTCCCCAAGCCCTTCCACCACTGCCACCTACCCACCGAGCTGTCACCCTCAATCAAGGAAAGCCACACTGAGCAGATGAGCCCTGACCTGCGGCCTTGAGGCCACCGCACTCCGGCTCAGGGAATCTCAGGAGACTTCCTTCCCGAATGCACACTGGTTTACAATTTAAATGGCAATTTATAAAACCATAATGCAACTAATGCTGAAAACATGACTTGTTTGAAAGCAATCCCTGTCACACAGCATAACAATGGCATGCCTCAGGGTTTGCCTTGTATTTTTCTAATGTAAAGATATCAAATGATCAGCTGACTCTCCTGGTGTTATTTCACCTCTCTGTATGAAGCAAGCCCATCAGACACACTTTTCTTAATTACTCAGCAATCCCACTGAGATTCATTTTTCTCCAGGGTTAAAATATTCCAGGCATTTAAAGTACAAAACAAATGATTGTATTAAAAGTTTGCCAGAAGGACTATCAACCTTTTATGGGTGTAAACATCCCTGTTTGAATGATTTGGAAAGGTGGTTGTGATATATTCACTTTTGTTATTTCTTTCGATGGCTTTATAAATGTGCTGTCTACTATCTACAAGCACTGTACATTTCGATTATATATGACATGTTTGTTTTTAACTAAAAGCAAATCAATAAAGAGACTCCACTTTTTATTTAGTGTTACTATTGGATGTTTGTGCACAATGAAAAACCCCCACAAATACGAGTTGAATCATAAAAAAATCCAAACAGCTGCTTAACAGAGCATAAAAAATAGATTGCCAAGCTTTTGGGTTTTTTTGGAATTGTATTATAAACCCTGCCCCTGCATCTGAAATGCAAAGTAGCAGAGCTGGAGGATAAGGCATGAAGCAGCACCTTCACCCCTCTGCCTGCTGGCATGGTGGCTTTGATTTAAAGTTCAAGAGAAGTCATCCTGCCTCGGAGAACCCCTACCACCCACCCTGGCCCATGGCACATCAAAAGAAAGGAGGAGCTGTGACAGATTGCAGTCACAAAGTTCAGAGTAGGATTTTTTTTCTTTTTTTCTTTCTTTTTTTTTTTTCCTCTTTTTTTAATCCCAGTTTCATTCAGACCCTGATCCAGTGTGCCGCCCGGGCATCGCCACCTCATCTGCATTTCTGCTGTGCCTGCTGAGGGTGAGATGCTCAAGTGCACAAATACAAATGGGACAAAGTCATAAAGGAGGACCCAGCATCTTGGGTGCTATATCCATTTCCCTCTAGCAAAGAAAATAAGCATGTTTTGGTTCCTCCGAAACATCGCTGGAGGGGTCTTGGCCACTCTGTGTGTCTCTTGGCCCTTTGGTCCCTGGCTGAGCCTGTATGGGGCTGGAACCATTTGGCAGGAGAGCAGAGGTGTCAGTCTGGGGACAGCATGAGCATGTCCCTACAGCAAGATTGGGCACAGAGTGTGTCTGGGTGCTCTAGGGTGAGACAAGGGTGAAAAGCACTCATGGCACCCTTATCTCAGCTGTAAGAGTGCTCATGCCACACATGGGTGTCGTCAAGCCCCCTGGGAAGCCCAGCCTTTCCCAGCCCTTGCACTTTTCATTCCCACAGCCCCGTTTATCTCCTGCTGCCAGTCTTGGAGTGGTGATTCCTTGCTGTCTGTGACTTGTCTAGAAGTGGACACATCCATGAATGAGATGGACTTCTCCACCTCAAAGGCCAGGGCAAGGAGGGTGGTGGAGGAAGCACACAGAACCCAGATTAATTCACACTTAGCAGCTATTGCTAATATTACTGGTTTCCATCATGAGAAAGGTGAGCAAATAAAAGAATTTAAATGGCTTTTGCTTCTTGTACATCTGATTTTTCCACTGTTGGCAGATCCTTTCAATTAATTTCTCCTGGAGAAGAAAAAGCCCTCCTTGATCGTTTTCCAAGGCTTTGTAATTAATGTGATCTTAGTCTTGATGGGCGTTGATTTGTGTTAAGAGTGTCAGTCTCATTTACAGGTAATCTGGGACAGATCCACTCCCCTTCACTTTTCTGGGCCGTAGCACAGAGTCAGATATATTCATGAGATGCACTTTATTACCAGCAGAGGTACCCTCAGGGCACTACATCAATTTACAAGTACTTAGTCGATGCTTCCTCTTAACCCTCTGACCACCAGGATATTTGCATTTTGTAAGTTAAATAAACTGCATTCAGTGGCTGACAGGGACAAATAGCAATTTCTTTAGCTAGTGGCTCCTAACTAACAAGATATGAGTAAAGCAGACACACATATCCTAGGAATACTGCCATTGAACTATGATATTTCAGCTGAGAGTCCTTGGGATCTTTATGCGACAGTACAGGGGACAGGGCAGGAGATGGATCAGCAGTGAGTATGAGAGTGCCCCTCTGCAGATGGACACGGGAGCAGAGCGACTCATCATTGCCTGCACAAGAAGTCTGGACAGTGTCTGGAAGTTTCCCAGACTTCAGAGCAATACTCCCCTTTCCAGCTCCAGCCTTCTGCTTCCTAGATTCAGAAGTAAACGGGAAATCCATTAGTCTGTTTCCTCCTGACATCAGAGCACCATAAAATCCCACAGGTTACCAGGATATTTAAACGATGCTGTGAGCCTTCTGCAGGGGCTGAGCCACATAGTGCTGACTCTTTGACCACACACTCACCCTTTGACCATGTGCTGACCCTGCAGCCACAGTACCATCCCTGTCAATGGAAGAGGGAGAGGCACAGTTGGGGAAAAGGAGGCAAAATAAGCAGAAATGAAACAGTGCAAGAAAGGAGCTAAGGCTCAGGTGTGACTAGATCCGCTAGACTGAGAAGAAAACTGTCCCTGATGTTTTCCAGAGAAAAACAGCTTTTCCACTCAATAAACATTCTCAAGAACATGATTGTTTCAATGATTTTCCATGATCTGAAAAGTTGTCATTGCCAAGAAACTCCCAAATGTTTCCATTTTGTAAACTATGGGTTTCTCACGGAGAAACTTGATAAAACATCAGCACAGACAACAGAAGTCCCTAATTCCTTGGGGAAAAAAGACGTCCTGGCTAAAACCTGCAATCAACCCTGCAGATAGGACCCAGGAGCAATTCCCATCCTATTTGCTCAATTCATTGTCAAGGAAAACTTTTCCCTTGATTAGGGCTGCAGAGCAGGTTTCTACATGCACCCTCACGAGAGAGAGTAGAGGTTACACCCTGTAGCACAAGGAATGTGTCCTATGTCAAGCTCAGTCTTCTTCTTCTAGGCTCTTTACAGAAAAAATTGTGAGAGAAGAGAAATAGACCCCCATTGTAGCAGCCCGTGAGCCAGTCTTCTGCTTGAATCATATTTTCATTGGAAGTTGGGGCAGTAAAACCGGGATCTGTAGTAAATGCTAACATGTTAAGAGGGTTTAATTGGACAGCTTACATGCAATGGAGGACCAAACGTGGTTAACATAAAGTATTTTAAAGCTGATGGTAAATGACAACTATGTTCCTTTGTACCTTATTATTAAATTGTGTTGGATTAATCCAGCATTAAGTGGTATTTTTGTCTCTCCTCTGCCAAGCAGATGGATCATTCCTATGAAACACTGTTTCACGTGTGCCTCAACCAGTAGTGTGGTATCAGCTTCTGTTTGCAGAGGTAAGAAATGGATTCCTCTTCCCTACTGCTCTCGTAGATTTTTTTTCCAGATATTACAGGGAGAAAAAAAAGCCTACATAACTGGGACATTGACTGTTCAGATTCAGCTTGCCTGGGTTTGCTCTTCCTAATCAAAATCTGCCTATCTCAGAGAAATTTTCTTCTTGTGAAAATTGCAGTGTGCTATCACCAGACAAAGTTCTGATATTCCACCTTGGAGAAGAAAGTAATTAAGAGATGACTGTTCAGGACGCATTTTCCTCAGGTGCTCTGGCGTGTCTTGGAGTGATGGGCCTCAGCTGCACACAGAAACAAACAGATACTTTAAGAAAATTCCCTTTTATTACAGTCATAGTGAGGAGTAAAAGGAACAACCCTGAGAGGTGTGTTTCTCCTGTGGAAGTGGCTCTAGGACTGTAAACAAAAAGTCATGGGTTCTCTGCAAGATTTTCCACTGATCTCTCAGTCACTTGGACGACTTTCAATTATTCCCTTCTGGACCTCAAAGCTGAACTAATAATAATAATAATAATAATAATACAAAGAAACCTAAAATAGCAGCAATTCCTGGAAATTCTTCTGAGCTTTCTGGTACAGTCCCGGTAACAGGTAACAGGAAGCAGAGTATGACTGCATAAAGCATTTGGCATTGATTGAATATATAGATTGGTGGTGTCTCAACCCCTGTTTTAATCTTTCCATTACCTATGGTATTTTTTACAAAGAAAGTCTTATTATTTAGAAAACAATTTCTAGCAGCCTTCAAATAGACGAGAAGCTGCAGCATCTTAATGGAAGGTAAATTACTGGTGCTTTCACAGCCAGAGCCTCTCCCTGGTCTGATGGAAAAGTTAACCATTTAGCACCTTCTCTGTCTGAACACCACTTTCCATGACTGAGAATTCAACAGAGTTTGTCACAGTGTAGTCGATAGTGGGAAAAGCTTCTCCACCTTTGCTGTGAGGGATAGTTACTCCATGCCGAGGGGGGCTAAATTTTTAGCAGTGGGGAAATCCCATATGGGGAGAGAATGTGGTAGGGGAACAACGTGCAGGGAGCCAATGGCCCTGGTCCCAGTGACAGCCACCCCTAGACTGCCAGAGCTTTTCAACATAAGGGTGATTCAGGTGATCTGTCCCCTCCTTCCTCGCCCAAAGCAAATGAGCAATCACACTGGAGCACCAAAATCGGATTCCAGCCGAGGTGTCTAGGTGGGGAAGGCAATTCCTTTAATCCACTAAGCTACTTTAGTTCCTGGTCTTTATCTGAAACTCACAGACAGAAAATGTCACTGGGAACTTGATGGACTTAACTTCTTAATGCAATCAGAATTCCCGGGTGCAAATTGGTGTTTCTTGGATACCTCGCTTAAAAGGGAAACAGCCAAAAAAACCCCTGAAAAACCTCTATTACAACCTTGGATGAACCATTTTGGAACCAAATTGTCATCAGACAACCTGTGCCAGTCAAAAAGAATCTCAGAAGATTATGGGTGCAGGATGCAGAAGATTATTTGGTGTGGGATGTTTGGTCTGAAAATGGTTGCAAACCTGAAAGTCTGTTCTTTAAAAGCCAAGCAAATTCAACGCAAACACTAAAAAGCGTGGAGCCGGTTAAATCTGTCAGACTGCCAGCAGACACTGTGTGACATGTTGATTTTCCTGTCTCTCCCTGTTATTTTGTAAACCACAGAGGCTTCCCACACCTCCACACTGAATCCAGCTGTCAGAGATCCATAATTTAGGGTGGGCACCAGCATTGCAGCATTTGGATGACTGCAAGCAGCATGATGCATAATGAAAGTCGCTCCTGGCATCAGACTCTTAAAGCCCTCCCATCTATTTTTGTGCCTAGAGTTTGACAAGGGGGAACTCTTTTGACAAGAGGGAATGCTAAAACCCACCTCTAGCTCTGCCTGTGAGTGGGCAGCAGGTGTGAGGCTCAGACAATCTCTCCCTCCATCCTGCACCCTTGTACTATCTCAGCTCCAAATTTGCACACAAAAGTCACAGAGGGACTAGGGAGGATTTGAAAAAGGATGAGGAGCTGTCACCAATCATGGGAGGCAGCTCTCAGGTGAAATTGCTGCAGAAGCAGGACCACCACCCCAGGGCTGAGCCTTGGGATGCCTCATTCCCACTCCAGGTCCCTTCTCCAAGGCTTCTCAAAACCTTGAACAAATCCCCAAAGCCCCCCTTTCCCACCCCCAGCACACCAGTTAGCTTGACACAAAACTTAAAATGCTTCATTACCCTTCACAAGGTTATTTAAGGCAGTGAAGGGGGGGACTCTGGGAGGGGAAGGCTACTTCCAGTGCCTCTAAAGCAGCTGAACAACATGCCCTCTTACAGGCCTCTGAGAATCAAAAAGGCAGAGGCACCAGGAAGATTTGTTGTTATATTTGTCTTTATGATCCACTCAGGCATTTTCTTCCATAAAGGGTCCGTTCTATGTCTTGCTCTGACATCCTGACACATGCCAGGGCACCCCCTTTGCCTGCTTCTCTCCCTGGATCAGGAGATGACAGCTCTTTGGTAGCTTCACCCTTGCCTGTGTTTTACTGGGGAACAGCATTCTGCCCTCCAAACAGTCATTGTTACCCAGTGTTTCCCTTTATCCATCCCTCCTTGCTTCTTTTGCCATACACATTCGATCCTGGGGGTTTTCTCTTACTATATTTTCCCCTGCAGACTGAAAATTTCTGGAATTTCTGGTTCTTCTCTCACCTTTGGGTTAGGTCTTTGTTCTTCCCTGGGCTACAGTTGCCAGCCTGGGACTTAGCAGGCTGGCAGAGGAGACAGGACAGTGGTAATGTGAGGAAGAGACCATAGTCGCTCGCAGAACAATTTTTTTATTTGTGGAGCCCTGAGTCCCGCTTCAGGCCTGAGAACAGCACAGCTCTCCCTGTGTTTTTCTCACTGTCGTGGTTTTGCTCACCGGCCAGCCCCTGGGGCTGAGGATGGTTTTGTCCAGGTGGATTTCCAGACAAAAAGCCAACCAAAACTCTCAGTAACGCCTTTGCTAATTACATATTTAAGAAAACGGAAGAGAAGGTTAGTTGTGCAGTTGAAATTAAGTAGCCATGTGGAAGGAGTGGCAGGCCCAGGTGGGGGCCAGGCCCCCTCCTCCCCCAGGTTGGGCCAGGGGCAGGTGTGGCACTGAAGCCCCCCTTCTCTTATGTAGGAGAGTGAAGAAAAAAAACTTAGAGGACTGATTGCTTGGATGAAAAACCACTGCAGAAGAATTCCAGCAGAAAGATAAGGGACCTCCAAGGTCAAAGCTGGCAGCCGGAAGAAAGAGAAGAAAAGTCCGAAGGGGGGGCTGCTTCTCCCCCCCTTTCGTTCTCTCCCTTCAGCAGGGAAAAGACTGAAAAATAAAACCCTGCTACCTGTGAAAGTTTGTTGGGGTGAGAAGACCCCCATGTTGGTCGTGGAAGAGCCTACACAGGAATAAGTTGATGCACAAGGAAGCCGAGACTTCATGAGAGACCTGAGGTGAAGCAGAGTCCTGTTGAAAACTTTGTGACCCTAGAAGGGACGAGGCTTACACCAGGGAAGATGGCTTGGGTAAGCTTGGGATCCGAGTGAGGGATCCATGCTGCTGCTGAAGATTTTGTGACCCTGAGGGAAACTTATGCTGGAGCGAGACAGCTCAGGTGGGATGTTGGGATCCGTGTGTGGGATCCATGGTGATGCTGAAGATTTGTGACTCTGAGAGAGACGAGACTTACGCTGGAGCAAGGACGGCCCGGGTAAGATGTTGGGATTCAAGTAAAGGATCCATGCTAGACCCATGCTGGAGAGGTCTCTTCAAGGACTGTTCTCCCGTGGGGAGGGACCCCCACAGGAAAACAGGGGTGGACTCATAAGCCGTTATCCCCTGTGATCCTGTGGTGAAGACCCATGGCAGGCAAGTGTCCCCTTGCAAGCCCATGGAAGAGAAGACCCTTCAGGGCCTGGGTAACCCCCAGCCTCCGGTCTTAGCCCAGGAGTGGGGTAGGCCCAGCCTGGGAGCTGACAAAGAGAGATGAAAGAGTTCCAGCTGCGATGAGAGTGCTGCAGAGTTGTTGAAGAGACCTGGAGCTCCGAGAACGGAGAAAAAAACTGCTTCTCCTCCTTGGACTGATATAAAGGGGGGAGAAGTATTTCTGTAAATACATAGTACTTTTACTTAAGTAGAATTGTTGTAGATATAATTCTTTAGTTTTAGCTTGTTAGTAATAAATGTTAATATTATTTTTCCCAAATCAGGCCTCTTTTGTCTGCATAAACCTTCTCTCAACTAATAGTAATTGTGTGGGGGGTGTGAGAGCAAATTGACCCAGAACAAAACCACAACACTCATCACTCTCAAAGGTGGCCTCCAACTGTTTTGTAACCTCATGGCTGTTGCAATCGACCCCCCAAAACTGAGATGAATCGTGATTTAGAGGGAGCTTATTCCACAACTCATCCCTGAGGATGCAGGGCACTGCTGACTTATGGTTAATGACAACAGCCACGTGGATGAGAACCAGGAATAAATTGAAGGCCGCCTTGAAAACCAAGGAAACAGATGTTCAGAAAGCTCACACTCCTCATCATTAACTTCAGAATGTAAATGCCTGATAATTCCTCATTTTATTGCCCAGCATCGTGCTCAGTGTCAGAGAGAACAATCCTGCAGGGATAATCCATATCTCAGCTCTGAAGGTCACAGCAGTGGTGTGAACATACCTAAACAGAAGAGGGGAAAGGGGGTGGGGCCAGTGAATGGGCTGTGGTTGGGAACAAAAGGGTCTCCTGAGCAACTGTGATAAAATGAAATATCAGGCTCTGACAGCAGAAAGGGGAAGGGGGAGGCCTGTCCTGGACAAACAGGACTACTGGAGTTGAAGATTATCCACCACTTTTGGTGTTCAGATTTTTATCAGTAAAAAGCCACAACATTTCTTTTGCTTGGAAAGAATATTGTGAAAGAAATCCCTGAATTCCACATGATTTTTCTGGGAGCTGAGTCTGTCCTGGAAAGCAAATGATTTTTCTCTATGTAGTGGGGAGATGGAATCACAGAATCATAGAATTAACCAGGTTGGAAAAAAACCTCTGAGGTCATCAAGTCCAACCCTTGATCCAACACTGCCATGGTTACTAGACTATGTGCCCCATCCAGTCTCATCTTAAAAACCTCCAGGGATGGTAAATCCACCACTGCCCTGGGCAGCCCATTCCAATGTCTGATTACTCTCTCCACAAAAAATTTCTTCCTAATATCCAACCTAAACCTCCTTTGGCAGAGCTTAAGATCACGCCCTCTTGTCCTGCTGGTTGCCTGGGAGAAGAGACTGACGCCCACCTGGCTACAACCTCCTTTCAGGTAGTTGTAGAGAGTGATGAGATTCTTAACTACCTGATAAACAGAGATTTAACATATCCATTCTGTCCTTTTCTTGCTCTTGTGTTTCTTTTTTCAGTCATTTATTCATACTCTTTCCCCTGCTTTTCCTTTTCAGCTTTCCTTCACACTTCCCAAGCACATTCATTGTTCAGACACAGCTGACAGTGATCAGGACCACAGATACAGTGGTGAGGTGGGAGGGGATGAGGTTTTGCACTCTGACATTGTCACTTAGACCTCCACACTGAAGCTCCCACTCCCTTGGGATCTAACTCTTTCGGTACAAAGAGGATCCCGCAAGAATAGCACTCATAAGGTGATTTTACTGAGGACAGTACATGGACAAGCGTGTGGTGTTGCGTCTGAGAGATTCCTGCACTTACTGCAGCAGCTCAACCGGCCTCCGCTGCAGCAGGAGGGACCTGGCATTGCTCATGGAAGAAGGTACAATGGAAAGCAAGAGCCTAGAAAACACAGGACATGGAATGGGTCCCACAACACAGAGGAGTGGCTCACTGGACCTTGATGCACAGCAGGGAGCACTGCCGATAATATTGAAGCTGGATTTACAATGCAAAGGCTTAACTAGTGAGCTGTATTTCCATGTAAATGGGTTTCTATGAATGCATGTATGGAAAAACAGCAGCATGGATGAGTGGAGCAGAGCTGAGGCAGGCAGGTGCATCCAGCATGAGCAATTTGCAATGCTGGTTGGGAGACCAGTGGAACCTCCTCTGATGTTCTCTTAATATCTTGAGTTTTGCTTAATAAGCAGAGAAAACATGCATACTTATTCTAACCTTTAAAAGTGCATACCAAGTGTAGGTCAAATATATATTTGAAGACAGCATGACCACGGCAGTGTTCCTTGGGGATCTGAGTAATAGAAAGGCACCTCTAAGTTTTCCACGTAACAGACCCCTGTATATCATCATGGACACTTGTCCACACTTAAAATGTGGCAGTTCAATAACCGTGAAGCAACTGGAAATAATAAATGAGTAACTGTCTGCCGAGAGCAATATTAATTATTTGTAACAAAACCATCTAGCCAATATGCTGTTGTACACGTAAGATTAGCTTCGGTTACTACATTAAAAGGTCAGCATGAAATGAGGGGTAGAAAAACAACATCTCTGGGTTGTGGACAGTCAGGAGTGAAATGTTCCAGCCCTCATCCTGATGTTTAAAAAAGCACAGAGGTATGTTATTCTAATCACTTGCATTCCATTTATGAATTTCAGGTCATACTCATCGAACAGAAATCATGAGCACATGTACAGACTATTTTTGATTAGCAGCTAAAGCCCATTCCTGAAAAGACCACAGGGACAGAGAGACTCTGCAGCTGTGCATACAACCAGGATAACATCTTGGCCAGGAACAAACCTCCATTATCCTTGAGAAATAAAATATGCACAGTAATCAGGCAAGGGAGTTGTCCAATGTACAGTTAATTTTGGTAAGGCATATTGATCATTTTGCAGTATTAATGAAGTGAGGCAATATTTAGAGGTCTCCAAGGGTATGTTAATCATGAAGGTTTTGCCTTGGTGCTTCAGTGTGATGCATTAGAGACAACATGGACTTCATAGAGAAACCAGTCAACAGGCCACTAAGTGATGATCTGTGCTATGACCACATTCCCTCTTATCAATATTCAAGTGTGCCTAGCAAAAGACCATGAAAGAAACCTGTGAGATGTCAAAGGCTAGTCATAGAGGAGTCAGGCAAATGAGGATTTCACCTCATCTAGACATGCGCAGGCTTTGGTAGGGGGTTTGTGTGCAGTATATTAAAAGAGAAACCAGGGAGAATTCAGACAAGATAAAACCCAAATCAAAAACACACAGGTATGCATAAATGCATTTTTGTCATATTGCTACTTTCATTATAAATTTTTTGCCTAGTCTTTTTTCATAATAAATTTTTTGCCTAGTCTTTTCTGAGATTGTTTAATACAAAATAAATGTAATTTGCACATTGAGTATAATATTCAGATCATGGGATGTAAGCATACAGAGAGTCAACAACTCCAATTTGGTGTAAGGACGGAATTTGGTCCCATGAGGGGGAGGGAATGGTGTGGAAGTGACTGTAGTGGCAGACAAATATCCCTTTTGAGATACCAACACCAGCCATTGAAGGGCAAATTATTCCTTTCTAACCTTTCTTTTTATGGCATCTTTCTCTTCTCCCAAAAGATGTAACGTGTGTGTTAAAAGGGAGTTGAAGGCAGTAAGTAGCTTCTTGTGCAAGGAATTATAACACCTTCCAAAACAAATGTTTAATATAAAGTATGTGCACCTTGCTTCATGGTTAATACCTGAACGCTCACTGTTAAAAATGTCATGAAGCACAAGGGCAACGTGGTCACACTGCCTTTTACTGGGGCACCAAATTTTATCAAGCAGAAGGTTTATCCAGTTCATTATTACGAAGAGATTTTTGATCTTGTTTGTCTTTTTAGGATAAGCAGACGGCATTAGAGTTTGCATCAGATTCTGCCTTCCTGATCAGTGGAACCTGCTTACTACAGATAAGTGTGACAAGTTTAATTTATGCTGCAACAGAACAGTGATGAAAACCACTGAATCTAAATAAGATTTTTGATAAAGCTTTCTTACCAGGAGAGGAAAAAGCACAGTAATTCATACCCGCACGTACACTCAGTCATATATACACAGCCAGTGAATCTTATGACATTATTAATGGATTTGTTGGGCTTTGTTATTTTTAATGCCTAAAATATCTTCTTTGTTGGATGGCTAACTTTAATGTCATATTGGCCTCAGATTTCCCCCTGAGGGAACTTGCAATCTGTATTAACAATCCAATTCAACAGAGAAGCCCATTTAACACTCTTATTAGCTCAGTACAAAGATTAATTAAGCAATGATCTCTTCCAAACAGCTCCTCATCAGTGGTTAATAACATGTTTGTTAGTTAACTTCCTAAGGCTAGATCTGTGATGGAAAATGTTCTAGTGAGCTGGTTAACTGTTTTAGCAATTGTTTAAGGTTTTATTGTCAATGTCAATTGTACTTCAGGATTTCTAATGGGACCAGCGTTCATAAATTGTTATCTGCCAAGAAAAAAAAAAAAAGTAAATTTAATCATGTAGGCAGAAAATCAGTCATTTAAACAGCAGGGGTTTAAAACTCAATTAGAAACTAGGCCATGTTGAAGATAACTATATCTCTACAGTGGTCTTTGCAATATTCTTTACAATGTATTTTTAAACACGCCTAACACTTCTGTTGGCTTTTTGAATGTTTTTCTTTACAACAGCTTTCTATTGCCATCTAATAACCCTTCCGTGACTCCTTTTCTAGCAAGCCTTCTTGCAGCTGCCTACCAACAAACAGCAGCATGTGCCAGCAGTGGAGGGATGGAGTGGGTCAGGGGTGACAGCTAAGAAATAATTGGGATCAGACTATATATTTCTCTGTCCACCACTAATCCAGGTCAAAAGCTGCATAAAATGTAAATTTGTAACCATGAAAAGAAACTTTTGCAGCTCTTGATCAGTGAATCACAAAGCTACCCTAGTCTTGAAGAAGGAAGAGGAGAAAAAAAGCAACAATTCAAATTAATTTAGGGTTATGTTGATTTCTCCTCCATTCCTTTATGGGACTGTGTCAGCATTTATCAGATTAAAGTAGTGGTGTTTTTTTTTTTTTTTTTTTTTGGAGCTGCAAACCCGGTAGTTTTATGCCCTGCTTAGAAACCATAACATCATGAAAATCCTCCTAAAGATGCTGATTGCAAACATTTAGAACACCTCTGCCCATGGGCAGCCTGAGGTGTGACCAGCCCCATGTGGCCATGGCCAACATGTTGATGCTTCCCATCTAAGCTGCCCCCTCCCTAGCTCGTGGCCAGGAGCAACACGGGGGACCACGGTGGAGGCACGTGACAGGCTTTTGCATGATGACAGAAACTCTGCTGCCTGTGTCCTGTGGTCAGACCAGACCAATTACCCTCTGGAAACTGTAGCAAATATATATATATATGTATTTCAGTAACAAACGGAGACAAAAGCCAAGAAATCTCCTGAGTTTTAACTAACATTCCTTTTTTTTTTTTTTTTAATACAAAAATCAATACAACAATGATTAGGTGCTTTCAGAGCTACACAAAATATTTCTAAAGAAAAAAACAACCCTACCTGATAAATCCTCATCTCAGGTGAAGAGCTGAAAACCAATTTCTACGGTTCAGAAGCAAGCAGGGAAGGAAAACATCTTTTCAGACGTTGGATTTATCACTTTGGTAGTACATCAATTTTATCATGTCATTCTCTTCACACTTCACATTGGTTTATACAGGTGAAAATTAGAGTTGAATCTCCCATACATAAATGTGATCTTTCCTTTCTGTCCAGATATGCATGGCTGAGACAAGCCTGGAACTGATATATGCCTGTTGCCAGAAGAAAAAAGTCTAGCTCTCAAATTCTCTATCCAGTTGCCTTATTTATTAACTACCCAATGCATTTTGTTATATGCTCCAGCAATTTAAGCAAAATCAGGATGTTTTATGCTCTTATGATATTTGAGCAGTATTAAATTTCTTTTCCTAAAACAGTACTGAAGTGGGACTCTATTTGGAGCAATTCCTTGTGAGCAAGTCTTATGGTTATGCAGCACTCCCATGATGACATTTCAATGTAGATGGTGACACCATCGGTCCTGCGTTTCAGGAAAAGGCTCCCATGCCCATACAAATATGTACAACGAACAGAACAGCTCTGTTTTTTAGATTTTAAAATGTTTTTAAAGCAATGTTTATCATTTT
>NW_020955440.1:170445-171671 GCF_003031625.1 Empidonax traillii | reverse complement strand
AGCAGTATTAAATTTCTTTTCCTAAAACAGTACTGAAGTGGGACTCTATTTGGAGCAATTCCTTGTGAGCAAGTCTTATGGTTATGCAGCACTCCCATGATGACATTTCAATGTAGATGGTGACACCATCGGTCCTGCGTTTCAGGAAAAGGCTCCCATGCCCATACAAATATGTACAACGAACAGAACAGCTCTGTTTTTTAGATTTTAAAATGTTTTTAAAGCAATGTTTATCATTTTTTTTTTTTTTTAAGCTTCAGATCTGCTAAGATTCCATGCTTCCACTTGGGCCAGAGGATGCCATGATTTATGCTAAGCTGTCATTAGACAGCACTCCCATTTTTTATGTTTAGTTATGAATGCAGCGTTAACTATACCAAACAACAAGACAGAACTGTGCATCACACCCTGCATGCACTTCAGATTCTACTGACAAATAGGCAAGGCCATCTTTGTAATTTGTGCACCAAGAAAGAAAAAAAGAGTGGTTTACATTATAGCAATAAAAATGGAAGTTAAAGGCATGAATACAGCATATAGATTATACTATCATCCCAGAACAGACAGCAGAGAAGTCTCAGTTGCCCGTTTATGTTTTGACAGTTCATGCATCAGATGAGATCTGCAAAGAGGGGTACCACTGCTGGGGGAAAGTGAAGAACAGAATAGTTGCTGCTAGGTGTGAATTTAACAGTGCATTTATTATTTGGGTAACTTGCTTTTGGGTAAGCTGGCAAAAAAGACTTTTCCATAAAGAAAAAAAAAAAAAAGAAATTCAGATCATGCCGGAAAAATGTCACAGTCAGGCATGTTATCTGTCAGTTTATCTCTCTCTTATAGTGGTCCTAACCAGACACCTCAAAGGGAAATTCAAATGTCATCAGATAGAGTCTTCTACTGTCTACCAGAATTAGACACAGGCTGACATAGCCTGCTCAGCAGCTCTTACAGTCTCCAAGAGATGAGCAGTTTAGGCCAACACATATGACACCCTGAAAGATTTAAACATGCCCAGGACGGTTCCCAAACACAGGAATGGGATTGTCCAAATCTGAATGACTGTGTGATGGAACCTGGCCCATTGCAACTTGAATTCTCCACAAGCAAATGCCCCATGTGATTTGGCAGCTGGGTCAGAGGCTTTTCCCAACAGGCAGCTATCTTATTTCAGGAGCTAGGACAGGTTGCTTGCACAGAAACAAACTGCTGGGTACCTGGAGCTCACA
>NW_020955440.1:8963-170106 GCF_003031625.1 Empidonax traillii | reverse complement strand
AAATCTGAATGACTGTGTGATGGAACCTGGCCCATTGCAACTTGAATTCTCCACAAGCAAATGCCCCATGTGATTTGGCAGCTGGGTCAGAGGCTTTTCCCAACAGGCAGCTATCTTATTTCAGGAGCTAGGACAGGTTGCTTGCACAGAAACAAACTGCTGGGTACCTGGAGCTCACAGTGCCTGACAGCCTTCCCCATTGTGTAAAAATTCATATAATATAAGCTGTCTTAGATGCGGACTTAGTTTACCTAGCAGAAACCACTGTATATGTTCACAGCATGCTCAGTCCTTTTGAAAAGTTGGCAAGTTTTAATTTCTACAATGTCCTATAACTTGAACTCTAAGCCTAATTAGGCACTATGAAGAAAACAGGAATTTCCATGTTATTATTTACTTTTTCCACTTTTAATTTTACTGAATTAAAACTGAGCTCTATAATAAGGAGCAGGAAGTGGTTATCTCCTGTGCTCCTTTTTCTGGACCATTATTTCACAAAATTCAATAATATGTACTATTACTCCTTTCCATTCTAAGGACACGGTCCCAAGAATTTTAATTTCTTTGATATAAGATCTTCCATGCCTTCCCCAAGTTCTCACCTGCTTTTTGATAACCTTTCCTGCATTAGGAACCTATTCACAGTGCAATTCCTACCTTTGTGTACATCATCTTTTCTGTGTATTCTTCTGTTTTTGGCATCTCTCTATATCAGGTTGAATTTTTCCACAAACTATAGGGCTCTTTCTGGCACCAATATTGCAAACTTATGGCAGGCACTATAAGGTATAGACATTGATTAAATTTTCTGCTTCAGTGATATGCTGATGGGGTGGATTGACCTTAGCTGGACATCAGGTGCCCACTGAAGCCACTCCATTCACTTCCCTCATTCTAGATAGGAGAGAGAAAACATAATGAAAAGCTTATGGGTCAAGATAAGGACAGGGAAAGATCGCTCACCAAGTATGGCCATTAGCAAAACAGACTCATTTTGGGGAAAATTAAGTTAACTTACTATCAATCAAGTCAGAGTAGAGTAACAAGAAATAAACCCCAAATCTTAGAACACCTTACCCCTACGACTCCCTTCTTCCTGGGCTTAACTTTACTCTCAAATTCTCTACCTCCTCCAACTCAGTGGCGCCAAGGTTGGGGTATGGGGGCTGCAGTCAGTTCATCAACATTGTCTCTACTGCTCCTTTCTCCTCTGGGGAAGGACTCACACTCTTCCCCTGCTCCACTGTGGGGTACTCCCATGGAAGACAGTCCTCCATGAACTTCTCCAAAGTGTGTCATTCCCATGGGCTGCAGTTCTTCATGAATTACTCCAGTGTGGGTCCCTTCCATTCCCCTGTTCCAGTGTGGGCTCTTCCATGGGCTGCAGGTAGATCTCTGCTCCCCCATGCACCTCCACAGGCTGCAGGGGCACAGCTGCCTCACTAAGGTCTGCACCACGTGCTGCAGGGGAATCTCTGCTCTGGTGCCTGGAGCACCTCCTGCCCCTTCTTCTTCACTGGCCTTGCTGTCTGCAGAGCTGTTTCTCTTACGTATTCTCACTACTCTCTCCACCTGCATGGGTGACACACGTGGCACAGGTTTTTTCCTCCCCCTTCTTTACTCTCTTATCCCAGAGGTGCTACACTATTGCTGCTGGGCTCAGCCTTGGCCAGTGGTGAGTCCATCTTGAGCTGACTGGCATTGGGTTTATTGGACATGAGGGAAGCTTCTGCTGGCTTCTCATGGAAGCCCTCCCTGCTACCAAATCCTTGCCATGTAAATCAAATAGAATCAGTTTGGACATCTTGATGCTGACAGGCTGAGAAGGACTTGAAATTAGCTAAATGAATGGGCCACAAGGCAGCAAACACATCTCCTTGGGTTTTACTCCAGTTGTAGCTGTGATTTGCGAATTTTTCTACCTTGCTTTTCAGTAAACTCCTTCCTACATCACAAATGTACAGGAAGGTCACCCACTGTGAGCTGTTTGTGATGTGATCATTTAATCCTCTGTTTTACCTTCTGTTTCCCAGTTAATTTTAAATCCATGTCATTTCTTCATTCTTCACTTGCTACAGCTTAATTTTTTTCTAGTAACTTTGTGTGAGACATTTCAAAAGTCCCCTGAAACCTCTTGATAACACATTTCCTGTGAGCATGGAAGACACAGACAAAGGAATGTTGTCTAAGATAAAGCCAACTGCAGGTTTCATGCTGGCAAAAGGCACCTTTGCAACTCAGAGAGAAGGTAAATCTTGTGTACATGTATTCAGGTCCTTAGGGGGCTCCCAGTGGCTGTCTTAAAAGTACATATGAGCAGCTTAGGACCACCTGTTCTCTTGCTGACCTTGAGTTTTTTCTCCCCATTTCTCACTTTCTCAGTTTTGCAGAAGACAGAATTCATACTCCCTGCTTCTCGTTTTCAGGGCTCCTTGTGTCTGTAGGTTGAATCCAGCTTCTGTAAGCAGAGGGAAGCAGACCAGGGCAGACCAGGTGAGAATTTGCAGGTACTACAGAGAGTAGTAAAACTCCTCCTCTCCCTGCTGGAAATACCCATTTTGGACCATGTTATGGTTACACAGCCTGTTTCCAGAGTATTTCATCAGTGCACTATGTGCTCATTTAGCCCACCTACACATCCTTCTGTCTCCATCATTCTGATGAGTGGGCTCCTGGCTTCTAGGAGTGTGTAGCCACTCCCTGGCTGACAACTACAACTTGTGCCGCTCAACTGTGCCCCATTTCTGTTATTCCCTTCCTCACATACTTTCCATGCAGTGCCTCAAGGACTCCTCATACCCTTAATATGTTCAAACAACAAATTTAATCATGAAGTTAATGAGAAAGAGCATTTTCCACTCCCCCCTGAAGCTGCAAGCTTTCTTGAAATCCTCATCCAAAAACCCATTGCTTCAATCATCCCTCATTTAGGAAATGCAAGCTTGCAACCATCACAATCATCACAATCCTTTCACACGTGAACGTACACTTAAAATCTGGCAGCACATTGCTCTGTGCCACAGCAGTTTGTACTGGCATGTCTTCTGACATTTCAGTCTTTACAGATAATACCTCGACTTCATCACTAAGGAGAACAAGTAAGCCTGTGGCAGGTGCATCCCCATCAGTGAAAGCTGCTATCAAGAAATTAAGCTTTCCCAGAATACATTTATCTTCCCTCTTTCATCGATTGTTCCCTACTGATAGGGCAGAGGCAATAACACTGACTGTTGAGTGTAAACCCACTCTTTTTCCATAAAAATTCAGGCACTTGGCCGTTGAATGCTATTTTAGCACTTGTCTCTCCTGAACATTTGGTCTCCTTTATTGATTTTGATAGGACAAATCTCCAAAGTCTCTGGAGGCTAGTTGTTTAAGAAACCCCTTGCATCTTGGTGTTTGGTCACATTGCTTTGGGTTTAAGGCTTTCTTTAGAATATATTAATAATTAATATTAAAAAATTAATTAATAAAATATATTAATATTTTAACAGTTCATTTGCCATTCCCATGCATTACCTGAAAGTGTGTCCAAAAAACCTTGGATGCCCACACTGCCCACAATACCTCACCTCCTATACAACATGTGTACCAAACCCAAGCATTTGGTACCATCTCTTTGGGCTTGCCCTTTGCATTGAAGTGAAGACCTCTACAGTAAAAACAACTGTTTTGAACAAAGACCCTTTGAAAAGCAAACTTTGACTACTACTGCAAAACAGGTTTCATTAACTCTTCTAGCTGGTAGCAACTGTTGGAATTGAACACTCATGCTGTGTCCTGCCTCATCCAGGCAGAACAGCTCCAGCCAGCCTGCTCTCTGCTGAAGGGCATCCCCTCAGAAAATGGAGAGCACAACTGCGTTGAGGCAATTGAAATAAAAGCCTTAATTTAGTAAAATTGTTTAAACTCGGTCTTTTGAGTACGCTGTGCAGATGGCCCACTGTCAAAATCTGTGTCTCCCTCCACTAGCTGAAGCGGTAATAGCCCTAAAGTACTATTTGAGATAATGAACATGACAATATCCCAAGATACAGGTCATAGTCCCATTCGTGTCTTGAGGCTCTAAAAATCTGCTCCGTCTGTGTATCCCTTGTGGCTGCAAGAGCTGGGCATAGCGTTTCACCTGGGTGAAAGCCTGCTTCATCTTACCAGCACACACGGCAGCTTGTTGTTCTGCAGCGCCACGTTCCACACCGCACCTCAGGGATGCTTAAAACTAATTTATCATCCAACTAGGCACAGCATGGGCTGAGCAGCAGAAAGGACTGACATCTCTAATTTGGTACAGGGCCTGCTTTAAAGTTGCTGCCGCAGCTTAGACGGAGAAACTGAGTGGGAAAGATGCTTCTCCACATTTTCAGACTTTGAGCTGGAGCACACAGGGGCACTGAAGGCGCACATTTGGCCCTTTCCATGGCCTACTGCCTGAAACATTACAGGCTCCTGTGTACCTTCCTGAAGCCTTGCAAAATGTGAAACAGAATAAAACTCTTCCATGTACTCTTTTCCACACAAAATCAATCTAGGAAAGAAATGGGGAGAAAGGAAGATATGCAAGGGGCTAAAAGGGTGGGCACACCCCATCAGAGAAATGATGATCAACAAAGGGAAGGGGATGAGAGGCTCTAAAGCAAGGTAAGCAACTCAGACAAGTTTCATGGCTTTTTCTTAAACTGAGATGTGGGCAATTCTACTTTTCTAAAGTTATTGTAAACAATTGTCCTTTTCTTAAGACTATTGTAAAATTACCTAATGACAGTTTTTAACTTATATTCCCTGCAAACTAAGTATTATTTTTACCTAAAATGACAGAGACCAAAATACTCTTATATAGGAACTTCACACTTACTGGGATCTACCTGTACAGTAATTTCTGACAGGTGATGGAAAATGGCCTGAAAAAAAAGCAAAAATCTTAGTGCTTCCCACAGGAACAGCCACGTTTTCTGCCAGTACTGTAACATACTTCTGCACTCATTAAGAGTTGCAAATTGAATCAAAACAAAGGTGTGCAAGAGGCAATTTCAGCACTGTTCTTTGTATAATCCCAACAAATGACAGTACAGATCAGTGCTGGCTTCGACAGGACACTATCACTTCAGGAGATACTCAAAGCAGCCCATCAAACCTACTTTATTCTCCATTTTCTAGGGCAATGTGAAATATTTTTCTGCAAACTAAGTGCATATATACACCTTGACTGTTTCACAGGAAGAGTGTTTAAAGTAAGCACAGTGTAATTAAATGCCACACCATGAATCTATTTTGTGTACTGCGGTCTTAGATAAGGCTGTTTCTAGCTATCAAACATTTTTATGTCTTCTAGAGACAGAGATTAAAATAGGCCTTAACATAATTGGTAGCAATGATCTAATACTTTCAGCTTAAAGGTTGCATTATTGTAGCTATAAAACAGGTGAGAATGCATTTAAATGCTGAATAGAATTGGTTTGTTAACTCTTGCTCAGGTAATAGTGTTTTAAGACACACTATTTTTTAATAAGCATATATGAAACTACCAATGACATTAAAAATAATCGTTAGCAGATTAAAAATGTCCAGCAAGCGAAAAACAGAAGATGAAATTCTGCCCAAATCATATAGTTTAATAAGAATCAAACAAATGGTAGAGATTTTTCATGTAATTTATATTTGACACAAGTACTATACACTGGTGTGTGGGCACTTACAAAAATAGAAATAAAACCCATCTCAGGTCTTCTTTAACAATTCTTCAACCATTTTACTGAACACTTATGTACTAGGTGTTACGGAAAGCAGTATAAAAAGAAATCTTTGTATTTGAAGTGAATTGCTATTCACAGTTAGGCCTTTGCTTGAAGCTGATACAACTGTCAGTAATCACAAGAGATGTGAGACAGGCCTGCTATTCAACAGCACACTCAGCATCCCACCTCACCATGCTGGTTCCAAGTGATCAAAAACGTTAAAAAAACTAATATAAACCAACTGCCAAAAAATTTAGTGGTTCATAACTCATTTTCAACCTGAATGAGAACAACAAACGCAAGTTGCTTTGTAGCAAGCCACTATCAGGGCATAACTATGGATTTTTTTCTCACCCTCTACAAGCAGAATTCAAAGCAACAGTTCAGATTTAAATGCAGGAAAAGTATAGAGGTGCATACAGAGACGTAGTCTGAAGCTTTAGAAGTCTCAATTTCACATGGAGGACTCCACAGACTACCTAAACACACTCTAGCGGTATAATCTGAAGATCCCACACAAGATATTAACTTCTCAAACTGAAAACAATTCTTACAAAATTGAGCCAAGGCTTGATGAGTCTCTAATCAGACCCATGAAATGGGCAAAAACATCATTGGTCACTGGCTTTACATCCAAAACCTCCTGAAACTTATCAACTGTAAAACACCCCCAGGTTGCTGTATGGGATTGATCTGCCCTGAAAATTAACATAATGTAAAATATATGATAGAATCACAGAATATCCCGAGTTGGAAGGGACCCACAGCAGTCATCGAAGTCCAACTCCTAACCCTGCACAGGACCCCCAAGGATGCCTCACAATGTTCTCCAAATGCTTCTTGAATTCAGACACGCTTGGTGCTGTGACCACTTCCCTGGGGAGGCTGTTCCAGTGCCTGACAACTCTCTGGGTAAAGAACTTCTTCCTAATATCCAAGCTAAACCTTCCCTGACTCAGCTTCATGCTGTTCCATCGTTCCTGTCACTAGTCACCAGAGAGATCAGTGCCTCCCCTGTGCTTCCCCTCACGAGGAAGTTGTAGACTGCAATGAGGTCTGCCTCCTCCAGGCTGAACAGACCAAGTGCCCTCAGTTATTCCTCATAACAGTTTCCTCTCAAGGCCCTTCACCACCTTTATTGCCCTCCTTTGGACACTAAGAGCTTATTATCATTCTTATATTGCGGTGCCCAAAACTGCATGCCTATTCCAGGTGAGGCTGCCCCAGTGCAGAGCAGACTGGGACAATCCCCTCCCTTGACCGGCTGGCAATGCTTTGCCTGATGCCCCTCAGGACATGGTTGGCCCTCCTGGCTGCCAGGGCACTGCTCAGATTCAACTTGCCATCGACCAGGACCCCCAAGTGCCTTTCCACAGCACTGCTCTCCATGCTCTTGCCTGTACATACATAGAGGGTTGCCCCATCCCAGGTGCAGAATCCAGAACTTTTCTTAAACTTCATATGGTTTTTAATGGTTGATTGTCCAGCCCTCTTATTTCTCAAGGTCTCTCTGCAGAGTCTCTACATCTTCCAGAGACTCAAGAGCTTCTCCCAATTTAGTAGCATCATCAAACTTGCTTAGTATTCCTTCGAGTCCTGCATCCAAGTAATTTATGAAGATGTTGAAGAGCACAGGGCTCAAGACGGAGCCCTGTGGAGCCCCACTAGTGACAGGCCACCAGTCTGATGTCACCCCATCCACTGTTACCTTCTGTGCTCCACCCATGATCCGACTGCTCACCGACCACATGATGTGTTTATCCAGCTGTGTGCTGGGCATTTTGTCCACAAGGATTCTGTGAGAGACAGTATCAAAAGCTTTGCTGAAAAACAAAAAGATTACATCGCCTGGCTTTCCTTGATCAACCTGGTGGGTTACCTTGTCATAGAAAGAAATCAGGTTTGATAAGCAGGACTTTTCCCTAAGAGCTGCGCTGGCTCTGACCAATGACTGCGTTGTCCTCAGCTGTTTTTCCATATGCCCATGCTAGTACTTTTTGTAAGCTGCCAGCATTTCCAAAATGCAGTTAGTCTGCTAAATATAGGCACCTAAAACTGGTCCTAAATCACTTCCTGAAGTTTTTTGGGTTTTATACTTTCTTTTTTCATCAACAAGAAGGGGATCCTTAACTGACTAGACTACATTTTTGTGTCTGGAAATTACAGTAAAAAACCTATGTTAAAGATGGAAAAGAGCTAGAGTTTGGTCCAAATCCATACCAGAGGCTACTATGACAAGAAAGGGATTTGGAAAGTGGAGGCAGACCAACTCCTAGGAAATAAGCTGTTTAAGAAATCCCAGACATGTACTGAGGGACCAAGGTGGTAGTGTGATAACCCATTCATAATAAGGAAAAAGATACCCAGACAGTTTTCTTCCGTTTAATATCAGGTGGTGTTATAAACTGCTAAACCCAGACATCTTCACATTATTACACTTGATGCACCATAAAACAGGTTTATGTTACAGTGTAAGATTCACTATTATAAAAGTTGCAGAGACCTTCACACACAAGTCTTTATTTTTAACTCCTCTTATTCACATCCAAAGCCAGTAATTCTTATCTGTGCACAAACGGAGTATTTTCTTCTATCTTCTACAGTCGCTTTCCAACCAACCAGTTCTAAACAGCAACACCAACACTGGTAGTGAGAAATCAACTAGTAAGTGCCATGGCAGTCATTTGCTCAAGTCACACACACTTCTTGCTGGATAGCCGGTTGTGGAATTTTACTGTCCTCTGTCTTTTCCTGCCCAGGAACCTGGCACACAGTCTTTCGTTTGAATAACCGTAGACTTAACCGTAACAAGTCACTGTCCATTGCTGCGGAATTTGTGTAAGTTTGTTTTGTTGCACCCTGTTGAAATGAAAAATGAAAAATTAAAAAACAAAGAACTGAAAAAAATGCCTTTTAACATGCAAACTGAGACATTAACCTCAAGTACTCTCAATAATTAGAGGTTTAATCATACATATCCACTAGAAAAGGCTTTGAGAATTAATGATTTTTCTATTAGCATGCAAGATCATAAATTTACTGCAGTAGCAAAAATGGCTAAAGTAATTTTTCTTTCAATTTTAACTTGAATTCTTACAATTCTTATAAAAGTATATGGAATCTTTAAGTAGGAAAATTATTTAACAACCGCCTTTGAAATTGTATGTTATCCAATTACTTCTTCATGTATTCTCTAGATATAGAAAATGTATCTCCAGAATTTAAATGCCCAAATGAGAAGAAACAGCACTTACCTCTAGTCTTAAACTTAATCTCTCATTTTAAGTGAAAAATAAACACCCTACAACCTCTCTTAATAAAAGTCTCTTAATTATTTATAGGACTAGGTCTACTTCAGGACAACAAACACAAAAATTATCTCCCAAGAGAAATGCTCTGCTTAGTGGAATCCACGCTCTGACCAAGCACTTGTAAGCAAACTACTTGCCTTTTCATTCTTCATCAGCTGCTTACGAATTGCAGAATCTCTCCGAAAGCACAGCGCTTTGCAGCAGGGACCCAGATTACTGAGAAGACCTGCTCTCTCTTCTTTTCGTCGAAGCGCAGCCATGTTCAATGCCCCCAGTTCATGTTCAAAAAGGTTTTCTGCATCTAGAAAGAATTCATGGTTGCAGAGATTTACATATACATGGTATTTCTGAACAGCAATATATAGTTATATGAAATTTCTTAAAATTTTACTATTTGTATTTCTGCCCTCTAAAAAATATTGAGGTTTGGGAAGAAAGGATATTAGTTTATAAAATAAGATTAACAAATCCTTTGCCATTCAAAGAGAAGGATAAGCTTCAGCACTGGAAAGCAATATTGAGACAGCAATCACTGAGAAGCCTAAAAATCAAGTGACAGGTCTGGACAGAAGACAGGGTATGATTTATGGTCAGACCTGTGTGATGGAAGAAAGGTGTTTACCACTTGCATTAATCATAAAATAGTCTAATTTTCACTTCTCTGCAAGACATCAGATAACCGTACCACTATCAACACGGGGTTTGTATGACTTAACAGAAGAGAAATAGAACTATCTAGAATAATTCTTTTATATGTGGTGGATGAAACTGGAGAACAAGTCAAGAGATGCTAATGAACTACTCCTTCCTACCAGCTCACCTAACGCATTTGTTGACAATACTCAAAGTGAGAGCCCCAAAGCACATTTACCAGGAGAAACAGTGTGCAGATAGAACAGTTCTACAAGAGGTGGATCCTGAGGAGAATCTTGTTCTGCAACAAGTCTGTTTCTATGAAATGCAGACAAAACTGAAAAGAGTGGTTGGACCACAGGTCATTGATTTATAACTCTTTTACAATAAACAGGAAGATTATGATACTATAGAAAGGGAAAAAAAAAGGTAAGGTATGTGGCTAAGTCCAATCCAGCTGTCTCTATATAGTAAACTGGGAGTTCAGCAGGGAATTCAACACCTCACCAGATATGTCATGAAATCTGGGGAAAATATAGCATCTAAAAGCACAGACTGCTACAGCAGTTCAGCAATATACATACAAAAGAGGACAAAGATGCATTTTTAAACCACTCAGAATTAGGATGAAACTCAGTAAGACTAGTTTTTAAACAAGGTGAAAAGAAACAAAAAAGTTACACGCAATGAAGGGCAGGTTAAAGAGAACTGCACTGAAGTCATCAAGACAACCTCGATGGTCCATCAAAAAATGGAAATAAGTGACAAGACACAAAAAGGTCACTTCAAAGGTAACACAGACAGCTTGCAGAGACTTCCTGGGTGCCAGATGTTTGCTGAGCATATCTGGCAAGTAAGCATGTCCATATCCTTACAGAAAACAATTGCATATAATAGGTAGAGGGCAAGTCAGCTGCAAATCTCAGATCCATTGCATACTACAGATTTTTGTTTCCAAACAACAACCAAAAAAAGCAATTAAAAAACTACACCCCCAAACAACCTATCATTTCCTTTCTTTCTGCATTTCAGAGTATTAACAGAAACTTTTCATCATCAACAAGAACAAAGATGGGAACAGTAAACTCAGGAATAAGACAGGGAAACAAATTATACCACCATGAGGAAGTCCAAAGTGAAAATGCTGCATTTTCACTGTAAAACACACTGAACATATCTAGCTTGAATTAATTCACTTTTTAGGGCACTGTATTTGTGCCTTTCTTTAGAATACATGTGCTGTGGCTGTGTAATCACTACACAAAGAACATTCACCTGGCAGATTACAGAGGAAGTGCATAAACTTGAAACCCTGCTGGCAGTTCCATGTGTAGCAACTTCGATGCACGAGACACTGCACATACCAAAGGGGCATCAAACAGAGGCACTTTAAGTTCCCCTTCCTCTCCTGAACAAAGTTCTCCTGAATCCAAGTATACTTAAGACAGTCCAGCAGCAGTGCTGGAGAGCCTCCTATTACCATAGGGACTTTGTTTATTTCTAGGGAAGCATGCAAGGACTGCAGAGATTATTTCGGGTATCATTTTAAACAGCCAGGTACAGTGATTCTGTGCAGTTGCTGTTGCAAGGAATCCCTGGTAACAAGTGTTCAATTATAAAGCAAAATTAGAGCTTACAGGAAGAGAGAGAGACATAGTTTACACCTTTACCATATCCGTTTGTATACTCAGGAAGACTCAATACTTACTGACTTGAGAAAAAAAAAAAGTAGAAGCAGTAGCAACAGCCCAGGATTAACAGTTATACGATTTAAATGGCTCAAACAAGCAGTGGCATTGATGGAGATTAGCAGGGTTAGGAAAAGTTTTGGGTTAGTTGGTGGGTTTTTTTTCCCACTTATCTGAGACTGTGAGGTTAACAAGACAACTGCATGAAGAATAATGTAAAGAATTGAAAGGTATTGTTTCAAATTAAGAACTAGAATTTACAGCGTAAAAAAAATCAAAACAATACGAGCTCCACAGATACTATTATTTATAAACCATAATTTTCTAACATTTAAATCATGCAATAATTTGCACAGAGATCTTAGAGAAAGCAAATATTTCATACCCCTAAAAAAACCATTCTACTACGCAAGTTGTGGCAAGCAGCTCAATTGTTTTCAGCGATGCAAAGAGAAAAATCAATATTCTTTCTCATGCAAAAGTCCTGCTTACACTAGAGAATTGTAGGAAGCAGCACTGGTATAATTCATGTCCATCCCATCTCTTAAGCATGTCTTAATGACACACACTTAGTCCAAATTCTAAACCCGTGTATTGAATTTCCCACTTCTAGCAGAGGTATAATATACACATTTCACTTAGTGCCTTCATTCTGACCCCAAAATCCCTGTCTATGAATTCTAGAGAGATCCTCAGAATAAAAATAAGATGATGGGCAGTAGACCTTCAGAGAAAATAAGAAATTTTACTTTTTTTTGTTGACATTACTATTAGTTCATTGAAAAAGATATTTAGCTCTCTAAAACAGTACTGACACACTTTGGGCTAGGGAAACATGAATGGTCTCACAAAAAGAATATTCCACTAAGATAAAAATTTTTCGTTTTGGTTATTAGTCTAGACCTCCTCACCACTGCTGGAGTGCAAACACTAATTTGACTGACGCTGTTGTATTACATCCTGTAATTTTCACACAATACTCATTATACACTTTCTGTAGTCTTTGAAACCTAAAATAATGAACTAATGCACATTTCATTAGGACTTTTTCACTAAGCACAAAAGACAGTTTCATCATTGCAGAAATTACCTTTAGGTTTTTCTAACACTCTCTGGCAAGTCTCTTTTATTTTGCTGAAGAGCTCTGGTCCCGCCAATCGCTTGGAAATGCCAACTCTCAACATAACAGCACCTGGTGTGAATTTTAAAAGAGCAGCCCCAGGCTCACGTGGTTCTTTTGGTTGCTTTGGCATAAGACTGGACCAATCTACATCTATAACATCCACTGGATCTGCAAAGATATTGACAGAGAATAAGTTATCACATCATCACTCCTTTACCACAGTTGATTAATTTCACATGCTGTGTGTGTGTACATCATTGCCTCCTAAAAGAAATATATACTAGATGAACATTGTTTTAGCTCTCTTGGACTCTGAAGGTAAAAATATCAAAACTCACTTAGACAGGTGGAAAAAAGGAGCATAAAAAAATAAACCTTCATGGATTAAAAAAAACCAAACCAAACAAACCAGTCCTAACATCTGCTTAATTTTTATTGTAATCCCTTTGTGAAAGGCTGCTCAGGCCCTGCTTAGCCTGCAGATTTGGACATAGCATTGGCACGTTCACAGAAGTTACAGTACAACTAAACATGCTAAGACAAATTCAAATTAAATGCTTAAAAAGCTAGTTAGTATTTCAACTTTCGATGCAGGATTTTTTTTTTTTTTCCAAAGAAAGATATGCTGTTTATTGAATAACCACACAATTGTGCTTCTCTAATATATTTATCATAGAAAATATAAACACCGATCATACAGCCCAGATTACCCAACTGAACTTAGGACAATTAGAAGATTCTGTGCTTCCCAATGCATTTGGAAAACATTCAAGCACAGACAGAATCTGATCATAAACTGCACTCCTAATTCAGAAATACTGTCGACATCACAACAGCATTATATGCCAGCTGATCTGTTCTTTCTATTCAAGTAATTATAAAGGGGGGTTGATATACTTTTACCAGGCATCTTCTCATCCTCCTGTTGATCCTCACGCTTTTCAGCATCACCTGCCAGAATTTCATCCAGTTCATCATCACTGATTGGCTCGTATTCTCCAGCACCAGAACCCAGTGACTGTACATCATTAGTCTTTGTTTCATCCTCTCCTCCTATAGAGATACATACTGTCACTTTAGAGCAATCATATTTGTTTTCTAAACACACTTTAAGCTGCCTGAAGACAAAAAGGTTTAGCAAACTAAACTGTTAACTTTTAGGGACAAATATATTCAACATAAAACCAGGTATTAACCCAGAAGTTATTTCTCCCATACACAATGTGGCAGTTTGAATTTTATGTACATCAGTAATTTTTTTTTGGTGCAGTAGCAGTCAAATTGCACACAGATGGCCATATTCACAAGAAACATGTTGATTATCTGGTATCTGACACGTAATTTATAATACAAATCTAAGTTGCTTTTGTACATTAATACGAATTCAGGATTCAGTCCCACAGCACTAGAAGTAACAAAACTCCAAACTACAGAAAGGTAAGAGACATCCTGAATCATGCACAGAGTTTTTAGACTCTTTGTGGCAGTCACAAAAAGAGCTTCTAAGCCATGACAAACTTCCTCTAGTTGTTGTTATCCTCCCATCCATCCACACACTATATCTGTTCAGAGATACCAGTGCTGTATGTGGAAACGTTCCTTAAGACTTGTGAACACAAGAAACTCAAATATTGTATTTTACAGTTCACAAAAGGAACACCTGAAGGCATTCTGTCACCTCCAAGACTAAAAGATCTGACTCAAGCTTTCAAAAATCCTATTGTTCTAAACTCAGGCTTTCCTATGCTTCTGCACCATGGTACTGGCAAGGAGCTGTGCCATACAAACTGGACAGAAATTACAAGGATCCTCCCCTGTGGATGACTGTTCTAATATCTTCCATCTCCCTGAGCCAGAAGGGAACCTGCTTCCATTTTAAGTTCCTCTCCCCGCTTTTTTTTTTGGCTTGCCTTCATAAAAACTACAGAGGGAGAAGAAAAATATCACCTCAACTAACCTAAAAATCAGCACAGAAAAATCAAATAAAAGACATGCTATCAGAGCATAAATTAACTACTCAGACCACCTGGCAATGATTTGGAGGAAGCATATAGCGTCTTACTCATTATTTAAGCCTGTTCCCAGAGCAAACACATTAAGGTTCAAAACATTACAATAATTTTATTATATCCTGACGCATTTAGCTAGAATATATACTATAGTAATTCATCCAAGTAAATACCAGATACCTCCTTAACATCATCAGATTTGGAAACTGTATTTAGTTTTCTAACAAGTTTTTCCTTTTTTAGAAAGGAAAATAAGGTGATCTGCAGCAGATTTCATTTTGTGTCTTACAACTTGAAATATTCGCTGACTGTATGATCCATCTTCTGCATCCACACTGATCTACCAGATACACTAGCTCACCAGTACTACCTGTTTGGACCCATTAAAAAATTTAGTGTACTAAGCAATTAAAAATAATAATTCATAATTGTCAAGTAAATAAAAACTTTGATTTTTGAGTCAAAGCTTGATAATTTCTGGACTATAATCCTATCATTACCTTTACCACTCTTTAGTGGAGATATACTTTCATATTAATTCTGCATTAAAAACTCAGCACACTACTCAGCTAAAAGGAGCAATGTAAACAGGAGTTACAAACTAATGAAAGACAATGAAGTACACTAAACCTTAGAAAATCATAAATATGCTATATATATAGCATGCTTTAATAAAACAGAATGCCATCTCATATTTTACAAGCGATATTTTTCTAAAAAAAACAAAAACCCAAACATCCTAAATATAACATAACTTCCTGCAGATCAATTTTCAGAGAATTTAGAACACAATTTTTAAAAAAACAGACAAAAGAATACACATTAAAACACTCAGAAGTCTTTTGAAAGGCTAGACCTAAGAACACATTTAACATCCACAGCCTGTTTATGTACAGGTGCCCTTTTGGAAACAGGTGATATATCTAAGAATAGCCTTTATTATCTCTCTTCTGAAGCTACCACATTGTACTCTCAGATTTACTCATATACCACTCCTTTCCTCTAGCTTAAAAACAGTTGATCTGTCTATTATGGCAAGACAGAGCAGACTTTTCCAGGTTCACTCCAAATACTATCTTTGTCAAGTGCTTCCACTCCACAGGTAATCTCCATAAATGCAATCTTCTCAATTGTATTGGTCAACCCTAATGACCACTTTGTGACTACTCATGAAGGAGACACAAGTAACAAATATTCCTCATCATCCTCTTGAGATAGCATTTAACTGCCCAAATTAATAATTAACACTACAGATAATCCTTATTAAGAATGCAAACACAATGAGCATAACCATACCCATATACCAGTTACTCTGGGTTTAGACTTGTTTCTTTTTTGTTGTTGATTTGGGTTAGAAGTACTTCCCAACTGCCTATCCATGCAGAGCTCAAGCTTCTAATCCATGTGACAAACTCTTAGAATCTGTCACTTGTTTGCCCCTTACATACTTTATTTGTCAATCCTAAGCACATCTTCCGCAGGATCACTAGGGCCAGCAAACTGAAGCCACATTTACCTCGGGAAAGCTATTTTTGGACTGTTGTGCCACGCCATACAGATGTTTCACCTACTAATTAGACAACAATTTGTATGATAATAGGGTCCTGTACAAAAAAGCCCCAAAGAACAGTTTCAAGTCAACACTTTTTTTCTTCACTCATTACCTATCCCTTCCAAAATGAGAAATAGATTGTACAATGACATAACAGGGCAATCAAATGTTCATGGCATCCTTTAGCAAACTGCCTAATCAGAAACATTACACCTTGGTGAAATTATGCTTCTTTTCCTGTTAATTTAGAAATTAACAGACAACACTAACAACAATTAACACTACGGAAGACGCTCTTCACATTTCTCTCTTATTGTGTCTGCTTCCACAGCAGAGAAGCTGAAGCCAACAAACCTTTGAGTAGAAAATTATTCTAATATAGCTCAGTTCAGCACAATGCTAACAGAGAAAGAATAAAACATTTGTCAGCCCGGGTTCTTTCCCAGAATATCTCACCTTCTAAACTCTCTACCTTTTCGGCCTCATTTCCATCTTCAAAACCTTGTAAAGGTCCTAAATCCTTGTCTGCTTTTTCCTTCTCTGAAGCTGCTGAATCCCGACAAACTCCGTCAAACTCCTTTTCATGATCTCTGTCCATTTTTGTTTCACTATGCTTTGTCGACTCCTTTTGAGAGGAGATGTCAAGAGTTCTCTCTCTCTCTCTTTCAGCAGTATCAGGCAGTTGTCTGTCTCTCTCTCTCTCCAGCTCCCGTCTTTTCTCCCTCTCTCTCTCTCGCTCTCTGAGTCTCTCTCGTTCCCGGCTCCTTGGCCAGTCTTTGTCAATATCTCGGTCCCAGTCTCTCTGTCTTCCCTCTCTCCTGTCTCTCTCTCGTTCTCGATCGTGGTCATGTCGATCTCGGTCCTGAAGCCTTTCCCTGCTATCAAAGGACCCCGATCTGGAATGGACCTGACGATCTGATTCAGGAGAACTTCTTCTTGAACTGTGGCTTCTTGAATCTTGACGATCTGGATAAAATATTTTGAATATAAGCATGACTATGACACATAAATGCAATACCATTTTACTAGACCAAAGCATTTTAAATATTCAAGTATGAAAGTATATTTCTCAAAAATATCATCTTCAAATTAGTAATGCTTTCAGACTGCCTACAGATTTAGCATCACTTAAACATAAGGTGACTTCTCCCAGTTCCAAAAAAAGAATTGCAGTGGCTACTTTCTACTATGACAGAAGCCAAACTGAAGGTACACAATTTTAAGTCAGAAATTTAGGCCCGGAAAAAAAAAATCACCTCAAAATTCATATTTTTCAAAACATGTCTTCTAAAAGCTAGGAATGCCTTAGTTAGCAAATTACGAATTCAGAAAAACAATTTTAGGCATGTAACCATGAGGAGAATAGAGAGTAGAAATGCTTTAGGAGAAAGATATTTCCCTAGTGATGCTCTTTAAATTTTAAAAGACTTTACCTATTTTTTTATACATGAAGTGCACAAATAAAACAAGTCAACTGTCATTATTTTGGTTTGCAACAAAGACGACTTCCATGTGCACTGAAAGTATGCCTAACAAGAACCACAACAGATTTACCTGATTTTGCATAATTCAGGAAATTCCATATAAAAATTAATGCTAATAATGAATTTAAGCACATAATTCAGATGATAAAACTACCTTGGTGTTCTGTTAGCACAAGCATTTTCTCTTTCCATGAGGTTTTTTGTCCTACAAATTACTTTATTCCCCAGACAGAATGAACTGAATCTGAGTCAATGTTTTGGTATAAACAAAATGGTAATCCTGCCCGCTGAGGATCAGCTTTTCAAATGTGATAACACTTGCAGGACTCTTAATTCATTCAGTTTTACAGTGAATGGCACCTCCCTCTCTGTCACACTAATTAGAGCCGGGCAAGAATGATTTAGGATTTGTACACAGAATGACAGTCAGTCTCACTAAAATGTATCTTATTACCTGAAGATGTGCTGCGACTGGGTTCCCCTCGTTTCAACTGATCAATTCTAGACTTCCGTTCAGTGATTTCTAAGTTTTTCTTCTCTCTGTCCCTGTCCCTATCTCTGTCTCTAGAGCTACTGTGCAGGATCCTCTTCCGTCCAGTCTGGTCATCTCCACTGCGATGCGCTGACTCATTGGAAGGGGATCTAAGTCTGCTCGAGGCATGGCTCCGATTGCTACCAAGGCTGCTGCTGCGCTTCTGATCCACAGGTTTACGATGTGGTCCATCCTCTATAGTAACATGAGGGGCTTCCACCTTTTCTCCCCTCGTCCTGTGACTTTTTCTATGGGAATCATCAGTGCTTCTTTCTGGAACAACAATGTCACCACGTTCAGGAACATCTTCATCTGACCAGTCACTAAATGTTGTATCTTCTCTTTTTGTGGGGACTTCTGCCACAGCTTTCTCAGGTGGTGCTTCAACCAATTCATCTTTAGTTACAGGAGGGGTTCTTGGACCTTTTTTCTTTTTATGGTGTGGAACAATTTCTTCATCAGAAACTTCTGAATCACCCTTGGATCTCTTCCGCTTTTTCTCTACATTTTTCCTTTTCTGACCTTTCTTGGGTGAAAAGACCTGGCTTTCCTCAGTTGTTGATTCATTAGTGTACCTTTCAACCCCACTGTCATCATCTTTCTTCTTCTTTGTGGCCTTTTTCTGTACCTTAGACTTCTTCTTGCTGTCATCATGCATTCTATCAGAAGCATCTCTTTCTTCAGAGGGACGGTGTCCAAGATTTTCCTGAACCCTGGACCGGGAGCCTTCTGAAGCATCTGGTTGTTCCCTTTGCTTATCTGCTGAAGAAACCCTCTCTTTAAACTCTGGTTCTTCATAACGCCGGGAACTTTCCTTTCTGTCCGATTTTCGCTCTTCTTCTTTCCAGCGACTCTGCCGCTCTTCTGTAACATGAGAGGGGCTCAGTGACCGAGATTCCTGAGGCCGCACAACCTGGCTCAGAAGTCTGTGCTTTTCATCTACAAAATGTGAAAAAGAATGTAGTTCTATTGTGTAGGAAGGAGAAAGTGTGAGCATTTGGTGTCAATTAAAACATATAATCCATGACTTCAGTGAGATTTTTAAAATTTTTCTACTGCTGCAGTAACAGACTATTTCCATTTTGGTAAACATGCATCTTAAACAGTGGATGTGGAAGTCACAACACGTAATGACAAAATAAAAGACAAACAAAGATTCAGACAAATGGTAGTTCTCATAAAAATACGAGGAGAGAATTTACAAAAACTTTCCTCGTGTTTTTCTATTTCAGATTGCAAGTTATTTTCCACAGACACAGGGTAAGCTGGATCCAGCTGCAGAGATAGCCCACTCCCACTTACTTTTATCATCTCCACTGTTGTAAGCATCACTGTCAGGAGAGTGATCACGGCGACGTTTGGGTGACTGACGAGGACTTGGACTGCTTTCGTTTCTGTGACGCTTCCTGCAGAACAAATATGTACCATCGAAGTTCTTCAGGAATCTATGAATTTATCATCATTACAATCCCTGAAGTCTAAGCACCTCATACAGAAGACAACACATTTAAAGATGCCAGGAAATTTCATAGTTTTTTAAGCTGTCATTCCAAAACAAAGTGTGATCAGTTTTTTGAGCATAGTGTAAGACACCTTAAACTAAAATTCAAAGATTTAAGGCAACTACCTTTTCATCAAAAAGTTACAAAAGACTATAAAGGTCAATTTTTCCTGTGGCAATGATCCTTGCAGCAAGCTGATCCCAGCTGGAAACTAAGTTCCCACCCAGGTGCCTGCTTACTTCATCCCCTGTGGAACCCATATTAGATTACTTTTAGGAATCCACAATTCCCTCACAAAAAAGCTACTACTTATTTCCAAGCAAAGTAATCAGAAGGGCAACATTGTTTTGCTCATTACTGATGGAACAATGAGAATTTTATTGTACTAAATGAAAAAAAAAAGAAAAAAGCAAATCAGTGCTACACACTAAAGTAAGCACCACCCATGAACCTGGGATATTTTTCAGGCCTTCAGTGGTAGCCTTCTGGTATTGAAAATATAGTAGTGCAAAGGGTAATGCATGTTCCATAGCATTTTGATGAATAAAGTCACAAACCCTGACCTAGTTAGCTGCTATTTGACTTTCAGGCTTCAAAAGGTACCACAGTCTTCTATTATGTTTCCAAGAATGCAAGCATTACTAAAGGCAAGGCCATGCAGGCAGACTTAGAAGGGAAAATGACATTGTCTGACACCACTGTTAGCTCCTGAGTAGCTCCATGATTCAGCACTAACAAAACACCAGATTAACTTCACCAGCATAGTACCGATTTGGGGGCCACCAGTATGTGCCACACAGATGCAGAGGAGACACAGTGCCAGACCAGGCCTCTGCATAAACAGGATGCCTTCTTCCTTATGATACTCCCCTGTTTACTAACTTAAAGAATTCAACAGTAAAAGACTGTCCTTTTTTTTTTTTTTTTCCTTTGACTGAAGTAACACTTGGATCCACTCACTTGGATTTTCTTTCCTCATGGACATCTCTTGAGCTTCTTTCTTCTCGGATATCTTCTCTCTTATCCCTGCGGTCTTCCCTTCCTTTTTCCTTGTCATCCCAGTCTCTCTGGCGGTCTCTTTCTTTATCTCTGTCTCGACCTCTCTCCCTTTCGCGTTCCCGCTCCCGATCTCTTTCTCGTTCTCGCTCCCTTTCGCGTTCCTCACGCTCCCGTTCCCGCTCCTTCTCCCTCTCCCTCTCTCGTTCCCTTTCCCTGTCATGGTCCCTGTCTCGGTCCCGCTCGCGATCCCTGTCTTTGTCCCGCTCTCTCTCCCTCTCCCGTTCCCGAGCACGATCTCGTTCCAACTCTCTTTCTTTCTCCCTTTCTCTCTCCCGGTCTCTTTCTCTTTCCCTTTCCCGATCCCTCTCCCTTTCTCGCTCTCTCTCCCGGGCCCTTTCATCTCTCCTATCATCAGACCGATCCACCCTTCGCTCTTCTCTTCTTTCATCCCGCTCGAGATCATCACTTCGTCCTTGATGTCGTACTGGCGAGCTTGCCCTCTGGTCTGCCAAGAGAAGCAGGTTGGATTACCAAGTGTTAACGGAATACACGCTGCTTCCACCACACTAATAAAATCACAAGACCCTTTGTTTTGGCAATCTAGATATTGGTTTGCATTAACTGAAAAGCAACTCCCTGCAGAAACTTGAAAATTCCCTTTGGGGAGGAAAAAAACCAAAAAGCAGAACTAATTTTGAAAGACTTTTCAATATTTAGGGAGTGAGCTTTCCTCTGATAGTTAAAAAAAAAAAAAAAAAAAAAAAATTTATTTTCTACCAGATTTTTCTGGACGGCTTCAAAAGATAAATATATGCTTAAGAGTCTAGCTATTACTATTGCATTACTCAGTGATTTCAAATCTGATATAAGACCACAAAAAGCTGTGAATTGTCATATACGAAATGTTAAGACTCCTGCACAAAAATCTGACTTCCTAAACCTATCAGGAGTCATGTGCTTTACAAGTACTCAGACTATTTATAATACATAGTAAAAGCTTCTGCAAAGTAAGAAATAATCTCATTGCTGAAGGAGATCCAGCACAGAAATACACAACCAAACCCACAAAAAAGAGAGAAGCAAGGATAAGATACGGGAAGCAGAACTGAATTTTTTCATATGTATTCACTGCAGAGTCTTAAAAGTTTTAGAATCTGAGTTTTTCATTGTTCAAACAGCAGATTAGAGTCAGAGGGAAAACTAAACATATGTAGAAAATTACTGATCCAGAAGGACAGTGCAATCTGATTTAATTGAACTTACTCTCCGCAGACTTACCTACATATTATTAATTACATTTTGTATATTTTTGAGTTTTTCTCTAAGTTTTGACCACTTCATAGTAATTTCTATGCTTATGTTAGTAGTATTTGAGCCACAATAAATCAATAAAACTATTTTCCTACAATATATATTAAAAGCACTTTAAAAAAGAGCAAAAAATGGCACGAACAGAGGCTGGTATTTTTCGGTCCATTACTCTGAGGCTGAAAGTGCACTTTGCAGTAAATTGAGACAATGTCCACCGGGCAGGAGTAGGAGGAGTTTGGACAGGACTAAATCAATAAAATGTGCATTTCCATCAGTGTAATCAATTTTCATCTCTGAGTGAATTAACAATGATTTAGTGCTCCCCTGTTACCAGGTAAAATTAAAAGCCAACTTGAGTGACATTTCTGCCATGGATATAACACTTCTTTTTTAAAAAGGAAAATCATCAATCCATGCAATCAGTTCACTGAACAGGTTTCACATTCTTTTAATGGTGCCTATAACATTGTAATATGATTTACTGTGCATACTAAGTATTAGATTTTATAAAGAAGTCCTGTAACTCCTATTTGTTATGTCAGTTTTGTTGACAAAACATCTATATGAAAGTCTTCTATGAATCAAATACTGCAAGTGTATTAGACAACTAGATGTGCACAGTCAGCACTTCTTATATGACTTCACTTTTTGAAGTGCTGTTTCAGTGGTTGTTTGGAATACTTACATATTTGCCCTAGTTGAAGAAAGACAGCTCAACTTTGCAAGCTTGCATTTCAAAATCACACTAAAAAGATTTCTTACATATCAGGGAACTAAGTACCAACCAAAATCTATCTCAATTTTTCTTGGAATGACAAATGTTAGAACTGTGCTCTAATTATGGAAACTGTGTCTTAAATTGCAACTCTGTAGAGGATTTACTATTACAGAAGTGGTCTAAATTTTTAAGGAAGACAATACATTTTCAATTCAAGCTCTCTATATTCCCTCCCCCAGAGGGAAACACAACCCATTCAAAGCAATGAAATCCCTTGAAGAAGTATAGTTTGTTTAAAGACTACTTGGATGAATAAACACAGAAGGTTCCAAAATCTAGCCCTAGGGCGAAAGAACACAGTATTCACGCATACATCGCCCATGAAGATTTTACTGCAGAAGTTAACTTATACTAAAGGATAGGACTAGTGTCAGTGTGTGGTGTCAAATGAGTTATTTTTGAATCAGTGACATGGAGAAAGAACAAGAAAGGAAAGGGAGAGAGAAACATACACATATATATGTATACATTTAACTACACATGTACGTGTAAAAATGTACATTAAAATACCTCTTTCTCTGTTGTCACGCCTATCCCTTTCACCATGTCTTCTTTCAAAGGAGGAATCCCTTGCTTGATCTCTGCTGTCATAGCGATCCCGATCAGCATAGCTACTCCTTGACTCCCAGCTGTCATGGTAGTTTCCACTACTGCTGTGACCATCAACCTGGGATCCTCTAGTCCCTCGACTTCCTAATAGAGATGTAGCAACATAAAACATGAGCTTCCACATGTAAGGAAATCCACTGGTATTTATACCAACTAAAGCAGTAATATCTAATAAACTTGAATTAGCAGTTCACAGACAGGGTTTGTAGCATCAAACTCTACTTAACCAACAAATCAAATATGTTTTAAAGTTCTAATTTTCAAACTGCAAAATCAAGACTTTCTAAATCACCAGCCCCTGGTCACAGCACAAGGTCTCCTGACTAGAAATATAACAGTCCAAAAGCCAGTTCACATTTATTCTGAGTAGGATGTAAGCTTGCAGACAGCACAACAAGAATAATCAGAGACAGCAGAGATCCCTTTTCCTGTAAAAATTGCATGTCATCTCCCTAATGAAAATGTCACAATAAGCCTGAAGAAGCAAAATGTATTACAGAATGATTAAAAGGTGGTAAGTGAAACTATTTTTTAAAGTGCATTAGACTTCCAAAAATATTGCCAAAGATTAAAATCCCATTTTTTTGGGGATCAAGCAAGAAGGGGTGAAGGGGTGCGGCGGAGAGAGGTGGGCGTGTGTGAAAGATAGTTTTTCAGGTACCTAAGACGTGGTTGCTTTTGAAAGAAGACAAAAAACCCACTGCCCAGGGGAAAACCCAAGGTTGCAGAAACATTAGAGTGGTGTAAGGGTTAGGGTTTGTTTTAAAATGACATGGCAGAAAATCCATGTTATGACACTTTAATGAATGGAGAACACAAAAGTGCTATGAATTTCAACAGTAGTTTTAACAGCAATAGAATTGAACATAATTTTAAAAGCTTGAACTATCTGGCTTCCATATCAAATATTAAACAAGGCAGTATGAATGCAAACATTCAATCTCCAATGATGGGGACACATGAATTTTTTAAATTATACAATACCTTTGTCAGATAATTCTGGCCCTCTGCCTCGACTTCTGCCGGTTCTATCACTTCTGCTCTCATTTCTGGAGTCACTTCTGGAATCATTCCTTGCTTCAGCACGAGAGCTCTCCTCTCTGCCATGGGATCTTCCATAGCTGCGCAAGTCCTCTTGATACTGGTCATCCTTTTTATGGGCATCACGACTCTCTCTGTCTCTGTAGTCATGGGAATCCCGTGTGGAGCGTGAGTCTCTCTGATCACGACTGTCTTTGGTATCTCTGCTATAATCCCTCGTATCTCTGGAGTCTCGAGTATCTCTGGATTCCCTTGGCTCCCTCCGATCTCTGTTGTCTCTTGTGTCCCTCCGATCTCTTCCATCACGAGACTCTCTGTCATCTCTATGATCCCTGGAGCTACTCTGCTCTTGGTCATAATCACGATCATCTCTTGTTTCTCTTTCTTTTTCTCTTTTCCCTCTAGTTTCTGTAAAATGTTTAAGAGAATGTTATACACCCAGTCTGATGAGAGCAGGGAAAAATTTAACACACAACACTAAAACAGTATAGTAAAAAATACTTATCACATAGAGTGAATCAAAATTAATATGTAAATTGGAGAAGATCATGTTGGATATATATCTACACATTCAGTAGGCGTTAAAGATGTTACTGTGAATACAAATCTCTACAAATATCTGACTGTTCAAAAGATAGTAACTATAATCACAAAAAATTCAAAGATACTAAAGAGTAAGCACACTTCAACAACTTTAAGGCAGGATCATTACTTTTCCAATCACAAGTTTCTCTTATTTTCTACATATACACACTTTCAGAAAATTTGTGCTATATTTAGACCGCTTGAAAGGCCTCAATCCCCTGCCCAAGTTTGGGTTTTTTAAATACATATTTAGAATATTGCTACTACAGCAAGGTAAGTTTAGAGCCAGTCTAAAATAAAGCTGACATATGTACTCTTTGTAATCTGTCTCTTGAGAGAAACAGCATGTTTGTTCATCACATATTGCGCCACTAGCTCTACAGATTTCCTGAGGGAATGACTGTTTCTTTGCACACACCTCATTTAATGTCAATTAAAAAGACAACAGACAGCAATCACTGAGGACTGGATCTGGCCACCTCACAGAAAAGAGTAATAGTTACTTATGAGTATCCTGCTGAGAGAACTATTTACCTACTGACACCACCACTGCATTACATAAGAACAACCTAGACAGATACCTACAGTATTTTTACAATCAGTCGAGCCTACATAAGCAGTCCTATCAGGAATACTCCTATGCACTGTTCCTGAAAACAGCACCATCAGCACAGGAAGAGTAAGTACAGCTACTATTTTCTTCACCCCTAGCCATTGGGATGGGTGCAGGCAATGCTGCAACTTGAAAGTCAAATTTCAAAATGCAATTTGCCAACAAATAGAAATCATTCTGAAGTGCCATTTCTTATTCATACCATCCCGCCTTTCGTGGCGCCTATCGTGAGACTGTGAAGTCCGATCGCGATCATGTCTTCCCTTTTCTCTTCCAGGAGATCGGTGTCTTGAAGGACTTCGCTTCCTCTGAGGTGGGGAGGAAGAGTGTGGGGGATAGGGAGAAGATGATCGCCTTGCAGGTGGCGAAGTTGTCCTTTGATAGGACGGAGAAGGAGTTCTTTTGCGGTGTGGGGAAGGAGAATGTCTTTGTACAGAGGAACCTGACTGTGATGAAGAGGAATGATGTCTGGAGGATATGGGAGAATGATGCTGACCTGATGGGGAAGCAGATCTGCAAGGAAGAGTTAGAACAGGCAGGCGTGTAATAATTTGACTTGAAAGGTTCTTAACATACCATACAAAAAAGCAATTAAAATTATTTGCCTATTCTCTACCCTCTGATGTTTCTACAAAACTTCAAACCAGTTTTCCCTCTAGGTTGCCATGGATACCCCTCCAAAATACGCTTATCTTTAAATGATTATTATTTATTATTCAAGAACAGTTTGTCCAATCAAAATTATATTACATACCTACCAGAATGCTTTCCTGGGGAAGAGAGGAAGAAGTCAGGAAAAAAAACATTATTTTTGTTTACAACAGCATTGAATTTTTTTCAAAAGCAAAAGTAGTCTCCTTCCTACAATTTATTAAAAAAAAAAAAAAATCTTACAAAAATCTTTAACCAATTCAGACTTGGATCCAGAAAAACCCGTACACAGAGCTACTCAAAATTTTAGCAAACATGACTTTTTTCTCTAACAGGGAATATTCTATCTATCTGATAGAATAAAATGTACATGGAATGCCTCTGATCTTCAAAATCCCATCACTTAATTAAATATCATTTACACAACAGCAAACAAATTTCCTCATAATATGTTATTCCATGCACAGTCTAATGTGGACAAACACACACTTCCAGTTTTTGGGCTCAGTAGGGTTTTTTTTCTCCCCCTTATCAGCATCAAAATAACTTGCAAGTATCTTTTTCTCATGAAATATGCACTGCCCTTAACTCCCAACTTCCTTCCACTTCACCAAACTCCAGAGATTAAGCAGAGAAGAGGAGGAGTTAGGAAAGCCACACACAGACAATACATCTCCAAAAACTCCACCTAATTTCAAGTCCCTGCTTTTGAATGTCCTGTTTGGTGACTTTGGTGACTTCAAATAAACATCTAGATCCAAGGAGCAAAGCTTTGGGAAAAGAATACCAAGTGAAATCAGTGGCAACCTGAGGTAGGAACTCAAATCTGTAAGGATGTCTCTTTTGTGTAAAAGACAACACAGATTTCATTACAAAACCAGATATATTCACCAAAGAAAGCACCTTGACTTGACTGCTGAAGCATTTCAGACTTGTCAGTTTACAGAAGTCAAACAAAATTTTCCAGAGTACTCGAAGTAAAACTTTGTCAGCATCAGGCATGACTGACAGAATCCAGCAGACTTTCATGTCTTTAAACTAAGACTACACTTATTTTTCCCCATGAAACCATTATTTTGAAACAGGGAGTCACCAAAATTGGCTTGCATGGAAGGCTTTCAATGATACAAAGATAAAACATTTAAAAATATCCTTTCCTGCTTCTAGTGGAAGGTCCGTTTATCTTCTCTGCTTAACATTCCCTTGCACAACACTTGACAGAAGCAGGCAATGACAAGCAAAATACTGCATTTTGTGCACTGGTAGGGCATGGGGAACTGAAGGGTGAGCACTACTTAGCAACAAATAAAACATCATGTGTTATCAACATTATTCTCATGCTAAATCCAAAACACAGCACTGTAAGCAGCTACCAGGATAAAAACAAACTCTATACCAGATGAAAACAGAACAGTGGAATAAGTCAGTTCGACTCTGGAGTTAGCAAAAACACAGAGAAAAGAGAACTGAAGAGGTATTTTTCAGACTCTGTACTACTGCCAGCTGCAGGGGGAATGGGCTGCTTACTGTCTTCCCTATAAAGAATCCAATTATAGAAAATGTCCATCAGTGACATCTAGCTTAAAACAATTCAATGTTGTTCCAGCTGAATTGAGTCACCACAGCAGCAAAAGAGCTTGCTTACAACTCTTAGGATTGCTGAATGGATGGGTTTTATTTTGCTTCTTTAATCAGCATGCAGATATATAGGACATCTGGAGCTTCCCTCCCACCCTTCAACAGAAGTGCAGAAAGCAAGAATGTCTCCCTTTCTATTATTCAAACCCAGGACTACACTAGTATTTAGCACTGCCATTCTAAACCTAAGCTTACACTCTTTCAGGCCAAAATAAGGAGCCTGCTCCATTCTTTTTATTGGGTGGTAAATAATTTTTTCTCAAGTCCCTAGAACTAGCAGCATGTTATCTTCCCTAAAGCTTCTAGCAAGAAGCTTCATGTTATACTGCTTAGCCAATTGTGCCTGCTTCTCAAGAAAGATGTGAAGAGCCGGGGGAAGGTGTGGGGAACAAAAAGCTCCCAAAGAGTCACAGGCGGACTCTGCCTCATATCAGACTTCTAAGATTTTACCTGAAGACAAAACATTGGAGAGGAACTGATAAATAGAAGCCTGCACCATGACTTGTGATCTTGACATGACAGGTACCCTCAGGGTAGTAACTTGGCAAAAAACCCCTAGTCTCAGAGTTCAAGTGTTTGAGGCACAAAACATATTCACAACAGACACATATAAACAAGCAGTCAAATCACCAGAGAAAGTCTCCAAACTAGTACTAAGGGAAATAAAATCCATGCAATTGACCTCCCCACCTGCGAGAGGGTGAGAAATTATGTTTGTGAGTGGTTGACTTGGCTGGTGCTCGAGAGGTTTGTCTTCTCCTTGCAGCAGGTGGTGAATACTCCCTGGAAGGGGAAGAATTACTGCCAGAATGATCTACAGGACTAGGAGAACGCTTCTGTCTACGGGAGCTTTCAGAGGGATCCCTGGGAAACATAAACAGCAGCTTGTTTAACAGGTGTAATATGGCATTAGTACATTTCTGAGAAACTACAAACACCTCCAAGACAGAATCCGTGATTACAATATCGAGAACTATTTTATGGAATCATTTGTTCCACCTGTAATTTCACATATGAAATTAACTTAAGCTAGCAAAAGTAAAGAAAGCAAAATAGGCACTAAATTTCTTGCTATACTGGACTGTGAAATACAAAACTAGAATATGGTAAACCCAAAAATATTTTCTTGTAATTTTGCCTAATATTTCACATGACAATGAAACAGAACTATCAGTGGAGAAATATATTGCTACCTTATTTAAAAATTTCTGTAATATCGAAACTTTGAGAAGCCTCAAGCTCACTCACATTTTTAAAGGCTAATCCCAGCTGTAAATGAAAGCAATCTGTCAGAACCTTCAAATATTTCACTTACTGTACCTCAGGCAGATTCGACATTACTACTTCATTTTTATTATGTAGGGAAAAAAAAGAAAAGACAAAAATCCAGCACTGAAATAAAAAGCTGTAGTCACCACAGCAATACCTGATTACAGTAGTGACAAGCACTGTCCCAATCCTAGAATGTTCTTTTCTACTGCTTGCAACTTCCTTCCAGTAACAGTGTGCAAGCATGAGGGAAATAATATACTTTATAGTAAGTATTGTATAATTTATTTAATTAATTAAAAATACACCATTCACTGTTCTTCTACTCCTTAGGCTTTGCTATGTCAGTTACAAAGTAAGGCTTACAAATATGTATCCTATTTTCATCAAGAAAACACAAGACTTTAAAATGCAGATTATCTTTCAACTTAAATGGATGCTTATGCTTCAGAAAATTATATGAATAGTCCTAGCAGTCCACCATTTTTCTTAATACATAAATATGTATATATGCAAAAGGGAAGCAATTCTAAAATCCCAGTAGTCTTTGACTACTTCAGGAACTTTAACCTACTGAAGATTAGAGAGAGTTTAAATACACCACTGCCAACTTATAAAGATAATAGTCCTCTAAGACTTCAGAAAAGCAGGCAATCAGACAGGTGGATGGCTCTGACAAAGATTTTGGCAAATGACCTGCTCCACTGGTGAAGGTCCAACTTCTTGAGAAGTAATGAGTACTAAAGAGTAACTAAAATGTTGTTGGCAAAGCAGGTATAACTACCCTACTATTCAGTGTTCTTTTAAAGATAGCTTTAAAAGCAAGGTCTTTGTTACAATTAAAAGTTATTAATACTACACAACTTACCTCTGCTTCTCCTTTTTCTCCTTGTGCCTTTCGAAGTCACGCCCTCTCTCTTTCATCTCCCTTGCCTTTTCTTCTGAACGTTCTTTTGCTTTATGTTTTTCTTTGTGTTTTTTCCCTAGGGGAGTTTCCTCTTGTACTGGAGGAGGAGGGCTAGGGGTACGAGGACCTTTCTTTTTACTCTGGTTACTTTTAGAACTCCTAGAGATAAATTAAAAGGGTGCAGGGGTGTTAAAAAATAAAGAACTGACAACTATTTCAAATAATGATTTCTCAGATGTTGGCAGGAAAGTTATAAAAGGCCTTGAAGCTTTTGGATAGGATTCACCAACTCCATTAGCAAGCAGTGTTCAATAGCTGTGTTTGACTGAAGAGTGAATAGCGATGGTAAAAATTTATGTTGACCTTTTCCATTTATAATCTTTATTTCTGAAGCAAGTGAACAAAAATAGGAATTGCTGAATTGCTTCCATTCAGATAGAACCAGTTTTCAAAGACAAAATACCCTTACAAGGACTGCACACATTAGAGAACAAAAACTCTATAGAATACCTTGTCTGTTTTGTCTCCCATTTCTGCAATGCAATACCCCAATCATATAATATGTGTTTATGTTCTTCAAGTAATTCTGTATTCAATTTAATGTCAACACAGGCTAAAGCATCCAAATATTTTTGAATATGCATCTCAGAATACGAAATAGTGTATATTTTTCATATAATCTACCCCTAAGATCAACCCTATCAACTAGGTTTCACTGCATACTGAATGTCAGTACCATACCACCACATGTTGTTACATTCCTGTGGCAGAAATAAAATTGTTTTGTTCCTATTTTAAAGGGAATTTTTGCTTAGCAAATGCAGACATGTCTGGTAATTCCTTTCCTATCTAAAAGCTGCAAACAGTGATTCAAAATGTACTGTGGCCTTCCTAAGTAAGAACTTAAAAACAGGTTTTGGAGACTGATTTTGGCAGCACGGCACTCAAAAAAATCCTGTGATTTTTACATATCTTATCCTTAATTTTTCCCTCCCCCACACACCCATCACTTCTTATCCCCTCCTGAATTGTGGGAAATTCCCTGCCTTGAAAGTCAAACATTATTTAAACGTGATATATGTGATACCCACAAAATGTGCAGCTGCTCAGATTTTAAACATTTCACTTCAGTGTAGAAAGGCTGCACCATTTCATATGAAAGTGCTTCCCACTTTTTAATGGTTTATATTCATGCCCTCCATCACCTCCCAGAGACTCTAGACATTCAAAAAGAAAAAATCTGCTTGTAAACCAGAAAATTATTCAACTGGCAAGGATATCCATGTAATAATTTTCTGCATAAGATGATTCACAATACAAAATTTAGAGATCTTCCCCTAAGTTATATAATCAAGGGCACTGAAAGCAAGGAAAATGGAAAACATACTAATTATGAAAATCCTGGTAATAATTATCAGTGTGGTTCTCTGTTCTCAATATCTTGCAAGATGTATCTACATACTGACCTCTGCTGATCCAAAAGTGGTGAAGATACAGTAGATGCTTTCTTCTCTTTCTTACTAGTTGAAGAGGATGATTTGGGACTGGATCTTCGTTTTGGAGATTTGCTAGACTTTCGTGGTGATGGTGATAATTTAGATCTAACCACCTCTGGAGAAATCTTGAGGAAAAGAATTTAATTAACCAATAAGATATCGATGCTCCAAAGTGTAACTGTATGTCGATATATGAGTCAAATATATAAATACAGTAACAGTCTATTTCTAAGATCTTAACCATGCACACCTCTACCTCAAATAAACTATCCACACTGTTTGCAAAAAACCTCGTAAAAGAAAGACAACAGATAAAGTGCGGAGAAAGAGAAGGTGATGCACTCTGCAATAGATTAAAAAACTGTAACTAAAAGTTTAAAATCAGTACTCTAACAAGAAACACTCAAATTTGCCTGAAAAAGAAAAGACACCCTTGAAGGTTTTTTTTTAATCTTTCCCAAAATTTTACAGTTTCTAACACTTGCAGCTTTGTCTCTGTCACTCTATTTTACCCTGTTACTACAAGGCATGCTGGAAAGAGAGACTGCCAAATGTCTTGTGTTTTCTTTTACATGTCTTCTCTGTTTAAGGTCTTACTAGTTTTGTACCATTAACATGTATTAAATCCTATGTGTTTTTTAACAGCTGACTTCACAAAGGAGAAGACATGGTTATTGTGCTGGATGATTGACTGGATACTCACTACTAATACCTAAGTCACATACTAATTACATAGGTGCCAGTTTATTCACTGTTATGTAACACAACAGTGCATTTGTAGCCCGGGAAGCTTAAGTCTTCAGGAAACAGTTAGAAGCCTAGGAAGTGGCTGATGACTTGACCTTTTTATTTCACATTAACATAATACAAACCTCTTTTTTAATTACTATTTCCTCCCGTTTCTCCATGTTTTCTTGTTCCAATTTCATGAGTTCTCTCTGAATCTTTTGGCGCTTCATTTCCAAAGACAGCTCGTGATCATAATCATAATTAACATCGCCATTATCAGAGTCTTTGTTTAAAAAAAAAAAAAAGAAAAAGTAAACAGATTATCAAACAATTTCATTTGAAATAATTAAAAATAGTATTTAGCATACTGGATGCCAAGCATAAATATTTCCATGACTTTTAAGCACTGCACAAATGGATCAATTGAGTAAAGTCAAATCTCTTCTCCAATTATGTGTGCAAACCTGAAATAACTTGAGTTAGTTCCATAAAACCCGCAGTTGAACTCTTAAACTTCATTAAAAAAAGCACTCCAACTTCCTTCACGGATGTTCATCCATTACGAGGCTGATAGCAAGGAAAACAATAGTAAAGCACTTATTTATATTTAAATTACAAAAAACTCTAACGGTGTGTCTTCACAAAGACAAAAAATATGTAGCACACTACTTAACTGGGAAATCTTACAAGAAAGAGATATAAATATCGATGCATGATACTAGAGGGTTTAATACAGTATCTTCAAATCAACTGATACACTTATTTAATTACATCACACACTAATTTTAAAATAAGTTTTGTATGAACTCTCATCAGATAAACACACACTTAAGAAGTTTGTATCTGGTTTTAAAACATTATCACTGTTTGGTTTTCATATTTAAAAAAAAAAAATCTCATTTTTTTCATTAAGTTGTGGCCGGTTAATATCATATGCTTTCAACACTGCAACTGAAATCTTATTGAAAATTGAGTTTTCTTACTCTGCTGACATTTCTAGTTCTGGCTATTTAAGTCTAATGTTCAAAAAGCACCTAGGGAAAATGTGTCAAAAAAATGACTTCACTAGAAAGTTATTAGCTTTCACTCCTTTCCTTCACACAGGAACTATACAAAATGTTTTGCAGTAACTAAACTCAGTCTACAAATTACCTCCATGTGACATGAATTAATGGGAACAGTTTAGAGAAAAGTGCAGTTCCTAACAGCATAGGTTCTTTCCTAGTCCATCTGTCTTCTTACATAGCACTCATTAGAACTTTAAAGACAGTAATTCTACTTCATCCATATACCAGTGGCTGATCACTACTTTGAAAAAAAAGCTTTATTCTCAAGCTGAAAGTCTCAGTGCCTAAGACTTAAGACATTCACACTATATGTTTATACAGAACTTGTTGTTTTTATGTTCCAAACTTTTTTGACTTAGATTTTATTTCCATGGAAATATGTACTAAATCAATTTTTGTTAAATCATGTAAAAAAAAAAATTTACAAAGGAGTGAAGATTTATTATGGCTACTCTTCCATTCAAGTATTGTGCTCAAGACACAGCAAGCAGTATTGGAACACTTACAGCAAAGAGTATTGAAAAGCTACCTAGTTAATGAAATTTACAGGGAGCTCCATCCTACAACTTGCAGTATACTTTATTGCAAATACATTCATTATATCTGAATTACCTCGGAAGGGACCAGAACTGCCATCTTTTCTTGCAATATTGTAACTACTTCTGAAACACTGACACAAAACTACAGCAACACAATTTATTAGAAGCTTCTGTAACTTCACTTTGAGGTGAACTTGGATTCAAATGAAACTTTGGAAAGAAGAAAACTGCTGACACAGTAAAGGGAGGAGTATTATCAACAAGGACCATGAAATCACCTTGTAAGTATTAAAATGAAAAGCAAAACTCCACCAACCCATACAAAAGTGACCACAGAAGGTAATGCAAGACCTTAGCATTTTTCAAGTATTTTCAGCATATAAATAGGTCAACTGCTACCTTCAACTATTGTTATTCTAATGGAGCCCTTGTTAATGAGACAGCTCACACCATTACAAATTATGCAAAAAAACCTGCTAACTTCTGAATTCAAAAGAGTTACACTCTCCCATCAGACTGACCAGTTCCAAAATTACTTCCAGTGTATCCTCAATTCAACTACTGATCTAAATGTGAAAGATTCAGTCAAGGAGAACCTTTTTTTTTTTTTTTTGTCTGAGGAGTCAAAATAGCAAAATAAAAAAACAAAGACAAAAAAACAAAAACGTGTTTTTTAAGTAAGGTGGTTTAACTACTGTAGCAGTTCAACTCAGGTAACTTCTTTGCTCTCCTCCAAAAACAATTAAATTAATAATTAATGGCTGCTGCATGAAAGCATTCTGCTTAGAAACCAAATTTTTAAGCACTTTACATATAGCACAGTAATCTCACAATTCTTTGAAGTGCTGACAGTTATTTTCATTATACTTACCTTCTCTATTTGTTTCCCAATCCCCATTTTCCTCTTCGCTTTCTGGCGTTCGCTCCTTTGTAATTTTGATATCCTCCTTTTCTCTATGTCTTCCTCGTGAAGACTCTTTCTATAAAGGGAAAAATGCTACATTAGAGTAAACAACTTTACTCTAAACGAAGCCTGAAGAAGCAGATGTATTTTACATGGTATTTTGGCTGTTTCTTTTTCTTACTACAAAAGGCATTTTCCCCTTTTGCCTGTTGAACAAATACCTTCTTAAACAAGCAAAGACTCCACAGGCAACACGTTCTAATGTGATTTCATATAATCAGTATGCAAACAGCAGATGGGGAGAAGAGAAGAAAGTATTCATAAAATAAGAAGGTTTAAAGGCAGGGCAAGAGTTGAGCACGTATCAGAGAATAAGGTTTAAAATAGGCACTGAAAGAACAGATTAAGTTCTTACAACCAGAAGTTTAACGAACATTTAAAGAGTGTAATTTTAACAGCTTGAGCAAGAGTTCTCAGCTGTAAATAAGAGTATTTATATGCAAGGCAGATGAGCCTCAGAAGTGGAACCATTTAACTCTCCAAAGGATAAAGAATGTGGGGGGGAAGAGACAATGAAATAAGAAAAAACTGAAAGCCTTGGCAGGCATAAGGGGAAAAAATGTCTAAAGCAACACATTAGAATCAAGTTTTTTGACAACTTTGTGTTTGACTTTCACTGTCCCTAAGACAAATCTAACTAATGCAGTAGCACCCATTTTCTATGTGGCAGATGGTCCAGCGGACATCTAAGAAAGCCACAGACTATCCTTACAGGAAAAAAGAATTAAAAAAGTCAACTGATGCTGTGCTGCTCTTGTCCCCCTGCTAAATTCCAGTAATAAAGCTGCAGTGTTGCATCACTGCATCTGCTGAAGTGACATTCTCTAAATAATCTACCTGGGCTCAAGCAGAACAGAGGAAAAAGTTTCTTTGCTACTAGCAAAAAAAAAAAAAACAAACCAACATTCAAGCTTAGAAGTATCTCAGGTTAATTTATTAAGTAGGAAACCAGAAGGAGCAAATAATGAAAGTCTGCCCTATATCCCTTTTGTTCTCACCTTCTATAGTGCCTTCTCTGTTTTGGGGGAATTCTTCCATGTTGATATGTGGGAACCTTTGGTTTTATGCCAAGAAAATGAGATTCACTAGCTATTCCTTACTGGGACTTAGATCTTAATTTAAAATCTTAGCATCACCTTAGAAACACAGGAAGGAAATAACATTGTGGGTAGTCACTCTAAAATGAGTAAAATTCAACTATTCCTTTTTATTCACTAACTGTTTAAATCTTATCTCTAGTTTAATGACGTAAATGATCACAGAACAAATACTGCATTTATTTTACCTACAGAACTAAACCGGATGCTTCAATGCAGTTATCCTTGAGCCTTTTGACGCATTCAATATATCACATTCAAAGCCTTAGAAAGATTGGAAAAAACTGAACATTCGCTACATAACACAACGGAAGATCACACTGAAAAACTAATTTGTGCCATGTTTAATTTCAAGCAGCTTGTAGAATAAGAAAAAAAAATTATTTTTCTCCATTTCATGACAGGATCTCTAAATGATGCAGAAGATCATAACCAATCAAGTCAAGTTGGTTGCTGACATCAACTGCAGACAAGTCTACATCCACTAAGTCATCATCACAACACGTACTAAAGGCATTTCAGTGTAAGAGCAAGTGCTGTACTATGCTCCAAAGCAAATTATTTCAAAAGAAAAATGACTCTGATGAGACCTGAAAATCTGTAAGTATATCAGCAAGCCTCTGCTGCAGCCATTCTTTTTTTTCTTAAGACTATTCTTTTTTTTTTCTAGCCCACCCTCCATGAAGGCTGCATCTGTTCTAATAAATTGTGTACTTCTATACATTTCAACAAATTTCTACAACTTTAACTAACAAAACTATAATTTCCTACATACAAATACTAGTTTCTATTAATTCAACACTACTTGCTACTAGCAAACTGAAATATGAATGTTAGGACAACATCTCCACACGGATTTAAAAAAACTTCTCAGGGCCAACTCATCAAATAACTTGTCAACAAAGAACATGCAGTAAGTCAGATGCTTCAAGACCAATTTAATAACCCATGTTAAAAATACTACACAACCTGCATGTATCAGGCCTATCTCTTCAAACTTACAACCCGATATAAGCATCTTGAAACAGCCTGTATTTTCTCCTTTCAGTGGAAAGATTCAGTAGTGGCACAATCATATTTCTACAGAAGAACTGAGAATAAAAACAGCTATGAAACTGAATTATGGAATATAGGGGAAGGGAATAGGTAATTTTTATGCAAGTATGGTATTTTACACTAACTGCTATTTAGTTGTCAGGAAAAAGGGTTCTGGCAACATTGCATCTTGAAAAACAAATTTCAGTTCAGAAATCAAGTATATTTTTCCTAGGGGATGCAAACCAAGCATTTAAGTTATGATGGTTTAGAATATATTCTTAAAATTTTCTCACTGAAAAGTCTTCAACATATTCCTTTTATTTTACTTGTTATACCTATAACACATCAATTCCCTCATAATATGGGAATTAAAAATTTCCTTCATATCCTTGTAGACCTTCTTGTATTTTACATGTTTTTTCTCTCCCTTAACAAGCCAACTTAAGCTCCCAAAAGCATGTCATTCACTGGTATTTGAAGATGTTGTACCCACTTCAGCCATCCTTGTACACTATTTCTCTGCAGACTCTGAAAAAATGCCACTTACTAGTCAAGAAACATAAAACTTTCATAAAATGTAATTATTTACTAAAAAAATACATTGTAAATTGTCCAAAGAGAAAATAACTTAGTAGACTTTGTCTATGCTGTTTTCAGTATGTGTTCCCAGCTAAACTATTTACATGTGTTAGATAGATGATTGCAGTTTAATGTTGTTCAGGAGATGTTCAGGAGAAATGCCACATAAGAAAGGGGAAAAAAAATATGAGATTATGGCTGACTTCTGCGAGATTTTATTTTAATTTAATGTCTACTTAACTTGAAGTTCCATACCCCATGTGATCAGCACTCTACAGCAATGACTTGATGTCTACTTAAATAAATGTTCTCACTACTGCCAGAAAAGCCTGGCAAAGCACACAAGGACTCATCCAGTCTGTGAAACGTTTTTATAGCCAAGAACTGTTACTTGGTCAACACCGATGGAGAGAATACAAGAGTCTTACAACTGACAACTTTTACATGGCAGAAACTTCGGTTTCAGCCATATCAGCACATGTACATGCAGCAGCAAAATAATTCAAAAGCACAGATTCCTCCAAATCTAGAGTAAGCTACATGTATTACAGCCAGAATGGTTTGGGCAAACACAGTACTATTTTGCTCTAGGTAGAATACCTTTATAGTGTTAACTACTACCATGCTACGGAAGCATGTAAGAAAGTGAATCAGAAGTTCCCTTGACACGAACAGGTACTGTTTCCATTTCAGAGACGGAAGACAAAGGTGACTTCCATTTCCAGTGGAAACAGTCAAAAGCCACAGCGACAAAAAGCACAGATATGAAACAAGTCATACGCAATCCTTATAAAAACCTTTCCTAAACGTACATTAAGGTCCTCCCACTGTTTCTCCCAAATCACACATATGTTCCAGGTTAAGAGTTTAAGTAATACTTCATACACACCAGTGTAACTGACTTCTCACAATATAGAGAAAAATTCAATATAAAAATTTCCAACTAAATACATTAATAGCAGGAACCTCATCTAATTATTTGTACAATAGTTGATACACTAACATACAGTGCTGAAATAATTCTGAATGCAAATCGGAGAAACACAGACACAACTGAGTTCAATGTAAGTATCCACATAACACAGAGTATTTTCTCTGAAAATAATAGTACAAAGCATGTCGAAATAATAAGGGGTGTAGTCTGTAAGCTGTCCATATAGGAAGTTTCTTCCTAAATATATACAAACTGTACTAGTTATGCCTCCAAAGAATGAGAAATCTCTTCTAAAAAGGTTTTATACTAGTTATAATGTCTTAACTTTTTGTGGAACCTATCCAGGTTTTTAACTGTATCTTCTGGCAAATTGTCATGTATAAGGTGAATAGCATTTCCCCTTGCCACTTTCAAATTTGCCATCCTCTCTACTTGGATAAAGTATGAATATGACGCATCTAACTTACAATCTCCCAAACATACATTATATGCATTCATCCCATGTTCTTTCTTCTCTTCAGTTTATTTCTCACCTCCTTGCCCACTTCAAAAACACCTTTGACTGTAAGTATTTTCTTGCATACAGATGATGACAACCAAACAGCATTTCAAATAAAACTGGACCACAAACTTCTACAGAGCAATATTAATCAATTTCTACTCCATTTTTATATACCTGAGTGTTTGCTTCTGCAACTGTGACTTCACTTTAAACAGATGGTTTCATTGAGCTGTCCACAATAACTTATTTTTGTACTGCATAGTTTCAGTTACTTAAAAAAATTAATTCATAATTTTTTAAAAATATTTTCTTCATTGCGCATTACTTTGCACTTGACAACATCAAGTTTCATCTGCCATTGTACTGCAAAAAACTATCTTCCCAAACCCACATAGCACTCCTCATACTTCGGTAACCTCAGCTACTGTTTTCATATCTTATGCAAAGTTCAACATTTGAGATGTCCAACATTTTTTCTACACTCTTTAAAGTTATAGCTCTTTAGATGAAGCACCATAGCACAATTGTACCTGAATTTCAAATTAATCTAAAATTTTCTTTTTAGCTAGCTTCTAAACCTGACAATACTATGTTTGGTATTCTTTGACTACCTATACATATGCCCATGCCTCAAACGCCTTGTTTGAAAAGAAGCTATTTAAGGTTTCACCTGTGTCAGACAGTTCTCTCTTAACTACTGATTTTCAAAGTTTCAGGATAGTAGTCTGGTGAAGCACAAATTTTGTCTGCAGGAACAGTGCTGCTCTTTTTTTTTTTCTCTCTCCTTTTTAATCCACAATTATGAAAACTCTAAAAATGGAACAAACTACCTTTCATTATTTCCAAGTTTTCTTATCCAGCTCCTCTGTTATCCCAAAAGCTTTAATAAGAAGTGAAAACAACACATATTACATCTCCACCATAACAGTAGCTCTAACGATGGAGCAAGATTTTTGTTCGCAGTTCAGTCACTTGAGTCTTCTGTTCTTTTAGATCTCTTGGTTCTTTGCAAAGCAACTCTTGACGATTGTCCCTTTTTATCTATTTGTTCCAGAATATTTTCTTTCGATATCCTGTATTTTGAGACTTGCCTCCATCTAACAATACAAAAGCTCAGTGTTTTCGTCAGCCTTCTGTTTTATGAGATTGAAACAGACTACTTCTCACTCTGCAGTGTGTTTAAACGGTAAATAATTCTTCGGTGCTTTAATAGACCCACTAATTCTCCAGTTCCTTTAGATGCTCGCTTCCAGTTCACTTTTACTTGGGGCTTAGTTGTTTAGAATATTTTATTATTACATTAATAGAACACTATAAAAAGCAACGTTAACTAACCAAAAGCAAGAATTACATCAAAATTAGAGTTGCACCAGGACAGAAGTTACAGCAAATTTTTAATAACGGTTGGAAAAAAACAATTTTCCCACTAACCATGTACTCAATAACTGAACAGTTTATTCAAACTATTAGAAAATAAAAGAAACACACTTGGGAAAAAAGATTGAAAGCTTACACAAATTAACAGCAACTGAAAACATGATTGGAAGGTAAGCCATTCTGTTAATTTAATGATAGCAGCTGCTGTTGATTTATTTACAGCTGACATAAAAAAATTCATTTTACACAGCAAGTAGGAACAGACCAAGAGGAAATGATAGAATACTGTTAATACCCGCAGAAGTAAAACTGAGTTTTCACAAATAAAACTTTTTAATACTTATTCATCTCAAGACGGTCTTAAACACGATGCAGGAATACAGTGGTGCTACTGCTACACAGATACAGTGTCACACTACCAACTCTACCCCTATTTGTTTGTAACATCAGAAACAGACAACGCAACTTAAAAATAATGAAGTTCTGATATTTGAGGGGCATACGGTTGCACAAAGATGATTACAAAATGAGAATAATAATGAACGAATTTTTTGCAAAATCCAAAGGTGAGCAGTTGGGAAGCCTGATGAGTACATGAGGAGGAAGGCAAAATGAACCAGCACCACAGCAACCACATGGTCTCATCAAAAGCAAATTTGAGATGAATAATTTAAGTCAGGATGCATGTAAACATTGGATATGAATGTGTTGGGGACAAAAACAGTAGACCCCTGGAACAATGGTTAATACACCTTCTTGGTAATAATCAATGTTATTAAATATTTGTTTTTTATAACATATTTTAATCTGTGGGATTTATAAAATCTTTGGGAACCAGAAGATCAGAAATCGCTATAGAATTGCAAAATAATACAATGGTTAAGACATTTCATAACAAAGTATGCGATATGCTATGTACAAAATGAGCAGTTCATTAAAACATTTTAAATATTACAAGTCACCATGATAACGTTTCTGGGACACACTGCCTGATTGCTACTGAGGGATTCTGGAGTTCTGCAACCTCCACTCTTACCCTAACAGGAGAGGATGATTCCTCTGTACTTCGTTTCTGTGGCTCTGCCTCAACATCTTGACGTTTGTTCTTCATTCTTTCCCGAAGATCTCCAGTGGGTCTTTCTGGTGACCTGTATAATACAGAAACATAATATAACCAGTTCTATGGGACTATGTTTAAAGGAATACGATTTGTCTTTTAATTATTATTTTTATTAGTATATACAGAAATATCTAAACCTCCTGCGCTGAGGTAAAGTGGATGTGTAAGAAAATACTCTGTTCTAATGGGTTTAAACACTCTAAAACAAACCCACCTCAGAACCTCAAGGAAGATTTGACTATAAGAAGAAAAATTACTTGTATATATGGCATGACTCAATTACTACTCTAGATCAGTTCAGGTGATCCTATCCAGAACAAGTAATCTTTTTCTGGACATTGTGCAAATGTGTTTCACAATCACTCCTAGCAAATACTTCAGGATTTCTCTTCTCCATATCTTGCACCAATTTTGATAAGTATTATATATTATGTATGTTTTAAAAATATGTATTTTTTTAAACCACAATTAATGAAGAGTCAAACTACTGTAGACTAGCAATGACAGTCACAGAGAAGCACAACTCTGAATGCAAATAAAGTCTGCAAGTGGAGATAACATGACCCAGTCATCATCCTCCCATGGCCTCAGTGAGGCTGCCACACAGAAAAACATTGTTGCAAGACCATAAACCAGAAATTCACTCTTGGAGGCCTCCTCCATTATCTTTCAGTAAAATAATTATTTCATTATTTAATTACAAAATAGTGGATGAACTCTACTAGTCATGCAACTTAAGGGTATATTTTCCGTAAAAGATATTACCATGACATGGGATGGGAGGAGGAACATTCTACATTACTTTAATTTTGCCACCTCTTAGTATGGATTCACGAGTTCATATATTCCTTATGGATTAAAAGAGAACAACCCTTGCATTGGTGAGGCACTGTCACGGGTTGCCCAGAGAAGCTGTGGATGTCCCATCCCTGGTAGGGTTCAAGGCCAGGTTTGGTGGGGCTTTGAGCAAGCTGGTCTATTGGAAGGTGTCCCTGCCCATTGCAGGGGGTTGGAACTAGACAATCTTTAAGATCCCTTCCAACCCAAACCATTCTATGACTCTATGATTCAAACAAGTTCCTAAGCTAATGGGATGAAGGAACCGTTGTAGATGACCTTTCAGTTCAAGAAAACATATTTTCTCTTCATATACTTCTGGCTTGATACTGAGTTTACTACTTCTGTGATGGTTGTTAGCTGTAATTATAAATTCTTCCGTGAAATGGCTGCATGAAAGTACTAGATCTGTGCCCATCAGTTTACACTAAAGAATCATAAAAAGATACTGACACTGTCTTATTTGATTAGAAGAGTTTTATGTAATACATGAATAACAGAATTTCCATTTCTTTTGTTTTTCAGACTGAATCAGTTTCCACTTAGAAAGGTGTTTCTCCCACTCTTCCTCTGTCACATATATGAAGGGTAAACTTTCTTTCACAGCATGCATACAAAAATCTAAATTAATATAATTTAATTTTACACCTGCACATATTTGAAAAACAGTATTTTTTTTCATTTCTTCCTCAGCACTGTTATCTGTATTTAATTATTTAAACTGCATCATAAGGTTATCTGCATGAAGACCTACCCAAAAAAAAAAAAAAAAAAGACCAGTGACTGCTCTCGTTTTAAATGCATTTAATTCTCCATGAAGTTGTAAATACAGGTTAACGCAGATCAGAGGTAATGTACAAAACAGTAGAGCCCTGCTTCTTTCATCACTAAGGATCAAATAATATCCAGCATACAAATATAAACAATTTATCTTCTTTGCATGCATGACTATATAATCATTAAAGTGTCTCACTTTAGTAAAGGTTATGATTCAAAGTATTTTTGGCCTTCCCCCCATATTAGAAAGATAATTCCTTTCCATTACCAAAACCCTCTGAGGCATTCCAACCATCAGCTACCTCAACAAATAAACTGTCTTTCAACATTAAAGTGCAATTCAATGCCTTAATTTTTAATAATATTTAAGCTATGGTACAAAGGATTTGCATTAGTGAAACTAAAAATTAAGTTCAAAGGCAGAAAGATTATCAATAATGTACTAGTAATATTGTTCCTCAAGAGCAACACTTTCAGGAAAAATCCCAGTAGCTGAAGTAGAAAGCAAGAGACACTTTGTAGAGTGACATATGATATTTTATTGCCTTTTTTTTTTTTTTAAGTTATAGGTTGGAGCAAAAAATCCAAACCACTTCACCCTGAATTAATAAATTTTTTTCTTCCCTCCCATACTGAAAAAAGGTGTTTTGCTAAAATATCATTGCATTATATTTAAATACTAAAGAAGTTACCTAAAAACCCACAGAAATCTAAAAGGCTAGATTCTATGTTCAGGGCTGGGGTTTGTTGGTCTTCTTTTTGTTTGGTTTTTCTATTACTGGGTCAGCTTTAGGAGAATACCAATACAAAGTTATTGCAACCATCTTATCTCTCCTTCCCCCAAAACGTCATAACCCTACAAAACTTTTAATAAAATAAGACAAAGTTTGCCAATTTTAAGAAATAATTACTCAGGAAGCCGAGAATGTTTTCAGATGCCTTGGCTTAATGCACAGAAAAACAAGCTGGTCTATTAGCTGATTTTTCTTTTATGCGTACCACAGTTTTGATTTTTTACACAACAGTTTCTTTTCTACGTAACTTTCTGCCAGCTCCCTTCAAAAGGGATCTTTGGTTATTCCAGGTTATATTCTCTGCTGAGTTTCAACAGATCATGATAATTAACGTCTGCAGTTTAAGATGATGTGGCTAGACTGCAGCTGGCAGAACCTTTCACAAACTTTTCACACAAAAGACATTATACAATTTCTCTTTAATGACCTAGTATTTCGTGCTGGGTCCATCTTTCAAATAAGGCCTAAAATGCAGAATTTCCTCATTTCAAATTTTAAGCAGTGCAATCAAATGACTTTAAACAACATTACTTCCTGCAACAGTTCAGTTCTCCATGTTCAACAGCATTTAGGAAATGCACATTCATAACTATGCCTCCATTGCTTCTGTACCTCTTACAGTGTCAGAAACAATTACCCAGCAATAGGCACCCTTTGCAACACACCCACCTGTGAGCATCCATGTGTATGTATGTGACAGCACACATGTGTGTACAGGCAGATGACAATTACTGGTGTACCATTTACATATTATAAATGCTCATGAAACATTGTCCCATTTTCCAGTTTCCCATAGTACAATATTTGAACCATGCAAAATCCATAAATTCTTTCCTATTATTACTGCTGGTTTGGTTTTTAAACACAGCATGATGATCCTGAATAAAGATGATCAGACTATGAAAGGGACCCTGTGCTGGTACAGATCCTGACAATAGCATAAAGCAACCAGCAAGTAAGCTGGCAAGCAACTAACAATCTACAAGTGCAACAAGAGAGCAAAATTCCTTGTGGAACAGCATGTTTATGCACAGCTCTTTCCCTGTTAACTTCTCCTTACTTCAGGTGCCTAGACTGGCAGGTCTATTACTGAATTCTTAATATTATCATCGGCTAAGCTTTATATATAGGTTTTATTTTTATAGTAAGATTAAAATTCATGCTGCAAGAATTCAGCAGCAATAATGCTGAAAGAATCTTTGCCACACTGTAAAGTCAAGTTTTCCTACTGCCGAGTGATGTTCTGAACTATGGGACGCATTATGGTCAGATAAAACCATTAACAACGAGACTTATTGCAGACAGGTATGAAACAGAAGGAATGATAGAGAGAGGCAGCAAGACATGCTTTGTCCTACCAAACTGCAGAGACTTCCCCGGCAGGCCTGGCTAAACACATGTAGACATGCTGCCACTACATTATCCCAGATACTTGAACAAGAGTATTGCTTTAACTGAACTGATGAGGAAGCAGCATTAGCTCAGCTTGCGTGAAGCCAGTAAATTGCATTCAAAATGCCTGGATAACATTTGTGAAAAATCTCTCTAATGTTAAATGGCATGAAAATGCCAACATTTTTTATGTACATAAACCAGCTTTTTCTATGCCTGGCCAAGAGCTATCAGTAGAAACTTCTGAAGACAAGCAGGTTTCTTTCATTTGTCTGGTTTGGGGGGTGTGTAGGGATGGTGGGCTTCCTTCTCCTTTTTACTTTTAAGAACACCTTTATTAAATGTTGAATGTGTCAGGCAAATAAGCAGGAGGATTTGTCCTCTGACTTTTTCATACAGTCCTACTAAAAAAAGTCAGCAGTAAAAAGAAGCAAATCAATATTATTCTTAAATGTCAGTAGTGAAGCAGAAACACAGTTTTACTCATTAAAAGAAATGTCACCTTTCTTCAAATGACCAAGCAGAACTATGCACTGGGTGTTCCAAATGCTGAAAGCAAGGAGAAAGTGACATTCTATCAGTTTTAAAATTTAATCTCTACCAGCAAATCACTTACTTCATCCATTTGGAACATTCAGTACAGAACAGAGTAAAATCGTTTACACACCAAAAGAAATATTAAACTCAGTGATGTATTTTGTATCCCAGCATTACCACCTCAGAAGCAATGAAAGATCAAACAAGCAAAGTCAAGATCATTCTGAGATTATACCACAGGAATAGGAGAAAGAACCAGAAACAGAATCCTAAACTCATGTCAACCTTCCTGTTGTTGCTTTACGCTTTGATGCTTCAGTGTGCCCATCAATAACCTAGAGGTATCATTGACACTGGCATTATGAAGGACAGTTCTTTGTAAAATATGAAGCTTTCAAGCAAAGAGGTACTATGCTAAAACCATAATAATTTTTGTCCTTTATAGCAAGAATATTACAAACTTACTGCCACATTCAGTTTCAGCTAAGCAACGTGGTGTTATGCCACATAAAGGACAGTTGGGGAAAAAATTTAAACTGTAGTAACATATGAAGAGCAGATAATAAAAAAAATATTCTCTTTTGAAAAGTGAAGTAACTTTTTGGATCTCCTTATATGACACAGGATATTTTTTCTATATCTGACAGATAAAGTCACAAAACTATGTTTGAAGAGAAGTGTTATCTCACAACAGGAGAGAAAGGATAGACACCTTATTCATCAAACAACATAGCAAAGGCAGAAGGCTGTAAGCATGCGTACTGCTTTAAGTAATTGCAAACCAGCATTTTAGAAAAGGACAGACAAGTATAACAGAAAGCTGCAGTGACGCTACGCCAAAACAAAAAGTATTAAGGTACTTGAACTTCCCATTTCAAGTAATATAAGTAGTTAATCTGCACTCAGTGGACTCCATTTTTTTAAAGCTATATACACACAAAAGTCCTGCACATTGCCAAATAAATTGCTTTGAGCAGTTTCACAAGGCAATTGGTTATTGATAAAACAGATTAGGCACACCACAGCATTTCACTTTAATAAAAAAAAAAAGAAAAGAAACAAAAGACAGTTGCAAAAGCTATTTTCCTACAGCATGTGAAGAATTCAAAGTGAGTTCTTGATTTACCTTCTATAACTGCTGCTATAGCCTTTACCTCGTGGTGAAGGGCCATGTACGAATCTACATGTGTTCCCATAGAGGCAGTTGCCAGTCTTCAGCCAGTTACGGCACTGTGTCTAAGAGACAGACATTACTGGGTGAATTTCACACTCGTTTCTGGAAATACCATTGGTGTGAGTGTGGCAGAACAAACAAATGACTCCACATTAACTCCCATTTATCTGTAATTTCTGTCCACCAGTAATATAACTCATTAGAAAAAATAATCAACAATGAGCATCAGGTCTGGCAAAGAAAAATTTAGGTTGGTGGAAATACTACTGATATGTACAATACTACTGCTCCTCTCCAGAAGCTGGGACAACACATGTTATTTGAAAATTCTAGTATTAGTATGTTGAACATCCATGCGTTAAGGAGTTCTTTTCACCTTTACTTTACATCAGTGACATCTGAGCATTTGGTACTTGTGAGCTACTCTTTCCCACCACACAAATCCTGAAAAAGAAGATGCTGGGGTGGGGAGGAAAAGAAGAACACTTTTACAACTCACCTCTGCAGTACTTCCAGTGCTGGGTCCAAGCCTTTCAAACACACTGGGTCTTCGGGATGTGCTATCAGATATGGTCTTGGTATTTTCCACTGTGACCTTCCTTCTAATTTTTGACATTTTGTACTACTTCAACCAAAAAAAAAAGCAAAACTGTAAAATCCTTCAGTTTGGGGCCATTGACACTGAACTCACATGAATAAAATAGTATGGATATACATTGTAAGAGTTGCTGCAGAGGTGATGAAGAAAGAAAAAGAAGTCATAAATGAGTGAAATGTATCTAATAACAAGGAATGCCTCTGATTTGAACAAGTCAGCTGAACACCAGTAATGATTATTTTTCATTTTATTTTATGATCTGATATGTATTCTTCATCTTTCCCTTGGGAAAGATCACAAGACACATTATGCATTTAGGCAGCAAACACCACATAGGACAGATGCTTTCTTTCATCATGTATTTTTTGGGGCATGAACTCAAGTGACTTAAAGTGAACAGAACCTTTAATGTTATTTCACCAACCTCTCAGAAACCAGTTCCAACCACTAAAAATGTCTACCATTTTTGAAACACATTTCCAAAAATTAGAGCTCCATTTTCCCTCCTTAGTTGTGTAAGACAACCTACTGAAAATCACCTTGATATTAAACACAGTCTGTGTTTGTTATTGGTTTGATTCCTACAACTATTTGGAACCACATGAGTTTAGGAAAAAAATAAAAAACTCCACAACAGTGATACACTTCTTAAGCTTTTCAAGAACTAGCTCCTTTTCATTAAGAGAAACAGATTTTAAAGGAAATACAGCATAACTTTGATAAACAAGAAGTCACAACTTATCTTACCTGAGAAAAGGAGTTATTTATAGAAAGGAAAACATATTTTAAAAAAAAAGGAATATACACATTTAGCACTAGAAACAGGTTGTATACAAAGGGCAGAATGGGCCCCAACATCTATTGTCCATTCTTTACATGCTACTTGATCTAAACAGAAATAAAATCAATTTGGGAACATCTGTCAGGTGCGAGACAATTTATATACAGCTCAGAAAACCACCTCTTTGTTGAACTGCAAAGTGCCATCACTCTCTTTAGTCAGCAGAGCATGATTAGCCAAACACTAATCTTCCTACCCTTCTGCTCCTATCCATGCGTCACTGCATTTAGAACACACGCACACTCTTAAGCTAATTTCTCATACGCTAATAGATTACAAATGTCAAAAAGTTCATACATAGAGTCAGAATAATATAAATTTAAACTAACATCCACCAGAGTTGACTAATACACATTTTTACCATCTGATCGGCAATATGTCCCCACAGTATTCAGATTGTAAGATTACATTTCACAGGAAAAAAATATTACAATGCATAAACATGGACACTTCATTATCTGAACCCTACAGTTCCTTCCATGACAATACTTCCTTAGGATTCTGACACCTGTGCACTTTCTACAAACAGAATGCTGTGCTGAAGCTCTTGCTAAGCACTTTAGCTCCTTTATAAACAACAGAAGAAAGCAAGCTTACACCATGAACTTGAGATTTCTCAGTAGAGCTCTACTCTACTTCTCCAAGCCTCTGATTATCTGAAGAATTTTATCTCATACGTAAGGTTCAGATAATCAAGACATTAACCAAGATGCTCAGGGAGAGTGAAAGTTAACCATATGGTGTATACCAAACATTAAAAACAATGGTTAACATCAATTAGTGGAAGCAGACAGTCAAACAGTAGAATTTGCCAGTAGTATGAAATTATTTGGGTTAGTAAAAACTGTGGAGAACAGAGATTTCCAGGAAGATCTGAGTTAGAGAATTGAGTAATACAACAGCAGATGAAATGCAAATAAATATAATGCAATGCACACAAGGAGAAATGATTTTATCTAAATATTTGATGAGATCAAATTAGTCCAGTCTTCTGAGAAAAATAATTAGGAGTCATTGTGGACAGCTCAATGTGCAGCAGTAGTTTTAAAGTCTGACAGGATAAACCATTAAAGTTAGAAAGCAAAACAACACCATGTCTCACCTAGCTGAGCACCTTTCCATTTCAGGATTCTCACTGAATGTCAGGAAAAAACCTACTAAATTTCTACAGTTTCACCCAGCCACACCCTTTAGTAGAGGATATAAAAATCAACTGACACATGCAAAAGCATTTTTAATAAGACAATCATATAACAACTACTGAATTTGGTTTAAATATTTACAGTTAAAAGAGCCATATCTGAAATAAAAAGTGTTAGAAAAATGACACTGGCAATGGCATAAGGAGAGCATTCAACACAAGAAGGACAGATGAGTGCATCTAATACATAAGTACAGTTCACACTGATATGGTAGTAGTATACAGAAAAAATACATTCATTTTGCCTCTCCATTTGAATGTACTTTGATTTTCAAAGAAATAGAGGCAAAATTTTTGTTTGGAATGTTACTTTTTACTCAGCATATAGTTCCTTTTTGGAATTAACTTCTATAGGAAGTTATGATGATGACTAGGCTTAAAAGGATTTTTATAAGCACAAAGAGGATGAAGGGGGCAGCATCATCATAACTGAACAGATAATTTAATTCCAACTGCATTCTTCCCTGTATTTGGACAATAATTTCCCATAAGGAAATTAAGAAGAATACCATCCAACCCTCAATCTTCTAAGGTTTGTAAAATCCCCTATTTAAAACAAACAAATAAACAAAACAAGACTTGAATGAGAAATGAAAAAACATAGTGCTTCTGGTAGCGCTGTGCCAATTCTATTCTTCTGTTTTGGCCCATATCCACCAGTTTGCAATTAACAACATATTTTATTAACAGAAGGGATATTTATGATAGATTACTCTAAGCAAACAAAACCTGCATGCTGTGAGTGCACAGCATATTCCTTTCTGTATGCACATATCACATGAGAACCTCACTCGTGCAACAAGAACTGCAAGACATTTCACCGTTAAGCGAATATAACTGTTACCAAAGGCTGCAAGATTAGAGTCCAGACAGAGGCAAACTGAGGAATTTTCACTACGTCAAACACTGCATTTGAGAGACTGCACCTGAAAATGCAGATGCATTTTCATTCTTTGAAGACCAAGCAAGTTGGAAAAATAAATGGACTATTAAAACAATATTGAAAATTTCAGATGTATAATGACAGTTTTTGTGTTTCTGACAATCTTCTTTGCTCACAAACAAGTACTGTGAGGGGAAAAAATTTCCAAATTTTCCAAATTTCCAAATTTCTCAGTCTGCACATTAATGGACAGTCAAGAACACTTTAAACGGAACAACCCATAAAGATTGCCGTAACTCACTCAGTTCTCACACATCTTCACCTTACGTTGTTTTACCACTGATGATCACAGTCCCTGCTATCAATCCCACACTGACAGCCAGTGCAATGACTTTCCATCAAATGTCTGCCTCTGTATTACCATCTCCTTATCAAATATTCACATGGATTAGACAGCACTGAGTATCAGTGTGGACTGAGCCTTGAGACTTCTTAATAGTTCAAATAATTACTACCATGATTAAAAAAAAAAATTAAAAAAATGTCTAAGTCAAAAATTATGCACTTCAAGTACATGACATTAATTGCCAAATCTACTTAGGGGCACTGAAGTATCTGCAACTTCTGAAACAGCGTACTACCACTAAGTGAGGTTAATTTCATCCTCCTAAAATAAATTCTATAGCTAAGATTTTAACTGTAAAGTATCACTTTTCCATACATAAACAAGACCCATGATAACCTGTAGCAATAAATTAGAAATATAGTAACACTATGATCACTTACACACAGATGGTCTGTTACTCTTTAAAAAGTTACTCTTCAAAAAGAGTAACTGCCCCAGAGTGAGAAACAATCTGTTAATAACATTAATTATACTACCATTTGAAGGAAAATATATTTCAGAGCATTACTTACATGAATAAACCTAAAATGTAGACAGACTTGAGAGAAGTGAGTGCACCTAGTGGGCTCTAACCAAGGAACTGAAATCAATGAAGCATGATGTGATTGACACAGTGTTCACTGAAATGTTATGTTTTTATTATTAGTACTTCTACATTTTGGTGTCAAGCATGCTTAAGATTCTTCTTCAATATTAGTGTGATATTGCATAAGCCACAATCAAGAGACATCCAAAACACCTACTTTTCCATTAGAAAAACCTAATCTAGCCCCCTGCAAAAATGAATCCTGAAGGATTCTACAAGAAAACTAGAAACTGAGATGCAGCAGAACAAAAGCAAAATTAAAAAAAAAAAAGGGATAAAATCTTTTTAAGAAGTCCAAGACATCACTCGTAAGCATGTCAATGTCTGAGCATGCACACACCACACACAAGCTAAACATTATGTCACTTTAGAAAATCCTACCTGTGAAGAGATAAATAATACGCCTTTTAAAATAACAAGCAAAATTAAAGTCCTACAGAAGTTCAAATACAAGCTGATTATAACACTCTATAATAAACCAAATATGGGTTGAAAACTTAATAACAGCTTCGAGAATGGTTCCCTGAACTTTTCAAAATGAAGAGTTTTTACCTGAAAAGGTTTTGGTTCTGATTACAATGTTAATGTTTCCATGTCACAATACTAATAAAACAGTGATATTTGAAGGAGCTCCACAGGTTTACTGCCTAAAAGTAATACTAAAAATTATAAAACGTGTTCATATCGAACCTTCCGAGAAACTCATACAAAGCCTGTTTGACAGAAAACTGGCATTCTAAACTTACTGTAACAACTCCTTGCTGATAACCCATCACCATATTAACTTGAACCTGTTCCCCTAATTTAACATATGATATTTCTCCATTAGTAGAGACAAGCAACTGCTAGCTACGTTTGCATAAGCATAACATCATGGTTGGCCTTCTACAAGTGAATAAATAAAAATATCAGGCCCTAGTATCACATTAGAAAGTATATAGTGCTCCACGTCTAACAAAGTCCTCATATTCAAAGATGTTTCCCCTGACTAAGAGACAGTCTACGCAGACTGGTGTGGACAGGTCCAAGTTCACTCAGTTTTCACATGAAGCTTGCTGGACATGTGTTACCTCCAGTCTGTGAGCTGGATCACCACATTAGCAAGTTGTCACTCTCAGCAAAGATGCTGAGAAGCAGTGTGCATGATCTCGGGCACAGCCACATAGAGCCACAGTTTTCAGATACCTGGTTCATGGGCCGACCTTGTCCACTCCCGTCCGCACAGAAGCACCGTGGGTGCTTCAAAACCGGCACAAGATCCTTCCAAGTCCTGGCTGCTAACCCACTACATGCCAAAAACCTGTCCCTCAAACATTCTTGCAGAAGGTTGACAAGAAATCAACGGTGGAGTGAGAATCCATTGAGAAGTCAAAGGTGAGGACCTAAGTAGACCATCCCTAACATACTAACCCAAAATGCCCAGGCTACAGGTTCTGGAAGGGACTGGAGTTAGCCGTAGCCGCTACCTGAAGGAACAGAGATGGGGGAATTTATACGAGCGAAATTAGTAGTCCCTCTCGAGCGTATAAAGCAGAAACTATTTTACTGCCAGAAAGAAGGAGAAGAGCCCTACTGAAGTGGGGGGAAAAAAAAACCCAACCCCAAACCAACCAAACCACGAACAGGGAAGATCCGAGTACGTAGGGAGGCTGCAGCGCGGCCCTGGCCGGCGGGACGGCGCTCCAGGCACAGGGTGGGATGGCTCCGCCGGGCACCCACCGCCGCCGCCGCTGCCGGGGAGCCCCCAGGCGGCCCAACCCGAGGCCGCGCAGGGCGCTGGGCGGGAGCGTGGCCCTTCCCCGCCGCCGCGCTCCGCGGGCCTCACGCCGCCGAGGCCCGGAGGCCCCGCGCCAGGCCCGGCCGAGGGGAAAAGTTGCGCGGGGGCCCGTCCCGCCTCCCCGCCTTCCGCGCCCGCGGCCGCTCCGCCGCACTCACCTGCTCCTTGCGCTGCCGCGCCGCTCCCCGCCGCCTCCTCCGCCGCCGCCCGGGGCGGAGAGGGTGGGAGGGGGCGAGGGGGGGGTCCGTCCTCCCGGGCCTGGGCGCGGAGCGGCGCGGGCAGGAGGGGGAGGAGCGCGCGGAGCGGCGCGCGCCCCCGCGGACCCGCCGCTCCCGCCCCGCGCGCCGGGACAGCCGCCGAGGGAGCGCCGCCGCCGCCACCGCCCCCGCGCGCCCTGCCCCGCGGGCCCCGCGCCGCCCGCGCCGCCGCCGCCGGCGATGACGATGTGATGACGATGGCGACGGCGGTGACGGTGACGCCGATGACGATGGAGGCGGCGGGAAGGGCGGAAGCGGCGGTGCCGCCATCTTGGGGGAGGGAGGAGGAAATGGCCGGCCCCGCCTCACGGGGAGGCGACGGAGCTGGTTAAGGGCCTGGAGCCCGAGTGCTGAGGGGTTTAGCTGGGGGAGTTGGGGTTGTTTAACCTGGAGAAAAGGAGGCTCAGAGGGACTTATCGCTCTCTACAGCTGCCTGAAAGGAGGTTGTAGCTAGGTGGGGGTCGGTCTCTTCTCCCAGGCGACAGGACAAGAGTACATGGCTTTAAACTGCTTCGGGGAGGTTTAGGTTGGACATTACGAGGACTTTCTCCACAGAAGGGGCGATTAGATATGGAAATGGACTACTCAGGGAGGTGGTGGAGTCACCATCCCTGTAGGTGTTTAAGGACAGACTGGATGTGGCAGTTAGTGCCATGGTCTATTTGACACGGTGGTGGTGTTTGGTCATAGATTGGATTCGATGATCTCAGATCTTTTCCAACCTTATTGATTTTGTAATCCTGTGATCTTCAGTTAGTCCAGGTTGCTCAGAGCCTCATCCAACTTGGTTTTCAATGTTTCCAGGGATGGGGCATCCACCACCTCTGTGGGCAACCTGTGCCAGTGCCGCACCACCTGCATTGTAAAAAACTTACTTCATAATCTCAACCTGCCCTGTTTTGGTTTAAAACCATTTCCCCTTGTCCGATCACCTTATAAGGGTCTTATAACATCATATAAAGCCTAGAGGCCAATGTTTTGATGCACAAACCCTTGGCTGCAGCATAAATGAACTTGGCTAATTGTGGTGGAGGCGCATTTTGGTGGTTTGGCCACCTGTGTGTCCTTGCCTTTATTGAAACGTGCAGCAAGAAGTTCTCATCTGAACATCCTTTTTATTTGAGAGCAGAAACCAGGAGTAGAGTTGTTTTCCAGGAAGGAAATCCTTTAATAGCTCAAGTGACCGAAATGGAGGAACCCCTTCTATGGATGGAGTCTGCCCTATACGACACATGTCGGTCAGAGGCCCATTCGAGGCTACATCACCTGGAATTACCACTATCTAGTGGTACATCTGTGCTATTTTCCTCTTGCAGAATGTTCTATATGTATATATGTGATGCACTGAGCTACCATTGCAGGTATACGTGTATAGGTATGGTTGAAAACAACTGATATATCTTAAAATATTGGGGTTGCAGTCATTCCTTTTTTTTTTTTTTTCTGCATATGTGGAAATAATTTCAATAAAGCAGCAAGCTTTTTTTCTTACTTTTATAACTAAGTGCAGTAATGCTGGAATAAATTATATTCAACATCACAAATGTTGGAGAACATGTTTAGCTATCTCTTTCACAGCAGAAAGTGCTTCTAAGCAAGTTGGCTTAATTTCTTGAGAAGGAAGCAAAAATCCATAAGTTCCAGTGTCTCGTAGCTCAAAGGTAAAAGAATATTTAATGCCAAGATCATAAGCCCAGTCGTCAGACCCTCCAGGAGCTAAATCTATGTGAGGAAGGGAAAACAGATAAATTGCCTGAAGCCAGAACTTCAGTCTTCTGTTCAAAAGCTGTCTTCTGATGCCAGCAAGGACATACTGTCACGCCTTGAAAGTCATACTTACAGATCGTTTGTGCACCAGGACCAGGTCTATAAGTTTCCTTTGTTGTCCTCCTTATAGCTTTAACTGCTTTCTTTGCCAGGCTGTCCTGAAATGAAACAAAACAAAACATTATTAACTTTAAGGCCCTGTGATAATAGTTAATATGTATTCAGTTAGAATTTATTTACACTGTGCTCTGAATCTCGCATTAGTTAAATACTCTTATAAAAAAGTTCTAGAAAACCCACATAATGCGGTAAAAATTTTCAGCATATGCCCATGCTGCAGATTGCATTTCTGCTGTAGACAGGTAAAAAATATAGATAGTAGTAAACTGTTGTCAAACCACTTGTTCTCATTTGTCTCATATTTTTTCTGCCACAGTATTTAAGTCACTGACAATTTATATGGTATTGAGAAAAACAGCAGGAAAGTATTTTAATTGAGAGAACTCTACTCTTAAGCCATAAAGAAGACTTAAATACCCAGAATTAGGGCATCTCTTTCCACTTCTCAGGGAAAGAGTCACAAATGCATTATTACTGTTTACTCACAACTGCGCTTTTTAAATTGTGGTATTCAAAACAGTTTATTTCAGGAAATTAAACAGAAACCAAGACATCACAGAATATATATGTTATTAGGAGTTAGTTTGTTAAATATTTACATTACTGTTTTTTTTTTCATGTCTTCTGAACACACTGGCACTAGTTACCAATGGAAATACTGTATTGGACTGTATGGGATTTTGAAGTAGTACTTTTTACAGTTCTTTTATATATAAAACACTTCTTTTAAAAAAATAAAATGTTTTTTAAAATATTATTTTAAAAAATAAAATATGTTAAGTGACACAGTAGATGCTGACACTGAAAAGCAATCAAAATGACAGCAGTGTGTGCAAATGTCAATCGTCTATAAACTCTGCTACCGTCTGTCCTTATGCCATACATGAAATTACCTGTCAGTGTATGAAATTACCTGTCTACCTCAGACATGCACTGGTTTCCCAGATGGCAAATCCCAAAGCCTGTCCACCTGCTTTCTGGTCGCCTTTCCATGATATCTGCTCCTTTCGTACTTTGAGGCAGAAGCCCTTGCTGCAAATAGCAGAATTCATTGCCTCCACACTTGGAGCTTAGGAAACACTGAAAAGGGCTAGGAAGTACAGGAGAGGGAATCCCTTGCTCTGTGGATTTTGACATCTTTGCATAAGAAGAATATAACTAAGCTGTCCACCTGCTCCTATGGCTTGATTACTCTGTGTGAACATATCTCAGTTCAGCCTGGATATTTTCTCCACATCCAGACAAACCCAGAGTTTTATCATTAGTGAGAAAAAACAGCAGCTACTTTTTCTGCTTTGAATGCAGTCTGTCCTCAGGGTGACTTTTTACTCTGTGATTTGGTGGCTCAAGAATGTAAAATTCTACATAAGCAGGGTATGTTTTCCATCCTACCATTAGGACTATCTTAAGAAGTATCCCTAGCAAAAACCATAACAAAAATAGCAAGAGTCCACTAGAACAAGTAGCAAGGGTCCACCTCATTGCTCAGGTATGTGAAGGGTGTTTTTCAGAGTTACACACCCAAGTAATTTCAGAATTTGTGTAAGCCATATAACATAATGAGGAATTTGCACATATATGGGTTTTCAAGGTGTCCAAACCAATGTGACTGCTCTTTTAACAGCAGCTTCAACATATCAGGTGTTGGTGATGTGTTATCAATCTGGAATAAATATTTTCATTTTTCCATAATCTTCAGAAGCAGATTGCTGACTTACACACTACTAGACTACCCCAAATTAATGTGTTAAAAGCATCAAGAAAAAATCTCATTTTCTAATTCTTGATCCTCAGTGTGCTGTGACTCCCTCACTACAAGGCTAACCAAGCAGGGTAAGTAGTTCTGAAACTTCAGGAGCTGGGAAGACTTACCAGCTCATCATGGTCTTTGCTTCTGTTCGTAGTGTAAGAATATGGAAACAATACCAACTGGGAGTAAGAGTGCATGGTTATGTAGGCTTTAATGGTGCTTTTGTGGTCTCTCACAAAGCGAGCCACTGCTTTCACTTCAGGCTCAGACTCTGGGTAGGGTCCACAGTATGTCTCCTGACATTCATAGGGAGATGCTCCTCGACCTATAACAAAAAAGGTGCACAGTTTTACTGTTTTACTTCTTTCCTTCTGCATTTCTGTTCATCTAATAAAAGAGCAGAGTGTGATGCAAATACACAAGACATCATGGATTCTGCCATGCTATGGAAAGAACTTGCATGCTTGTAGAAACCTGTGCAAGCCTACTAGAATTTCTCATCCACTATGCTCTTGGAAACAATTGGAGAAGGTAGAAAAAAATTGTTCAAAGAATGGATAAAAAATCTAAGAAGAGAGGAAGAAGATGCTTCATTTAAAATCATCACATGATTGTGAGATCACATCTTAAAATCTAGAACTACAGGAAAAGGGCAGTTCTAAGTGATTATTTAATCTTGGGGGAAAGCAAGCTCGCAGTGGGGAGCTGAAGAAACACAAATAAAAAGTTCTTAGAAAACACCAGAACAAGTTATCAAGAAGACGACTAGGATTCACCACTTCTGCTATCTTCTGAATAAGACCAAATAACTTTCTGGAAGCAGTCAGGATTTTTAGTGTTTAGTGAAAAAATGCGTATTTTCCTATAGTAGCCATGGACAGTTTAGCAATGGACTAAACTGACTGAAAACCATATAGGACATTAGTGTCAGCACTGAGTGAAGTCAGATCTGATCTATAAGGTAACATTTAAGCTATTCTGCAGACTATTAAAAACTTTTTAAGTACTAAAGTGCCTGGAGTAAGTAAATGTGATACAGCCTTCACAAGAAACACTAAGACCCAAAAAAATCTTAGTCTGCTAGGCATTGTGGAAGGATGACTGAGGTGGTGAGTTTGTACACCATGGTGGAGCACCTACTCAACTGGATAGTGCAACAGGCCTTGGCTGACATGGCAAGGGCCATCTCTTCCCTCTTCCCACCAACAGCCTCCACCAGTGTGTCATGGTATGATGCAAGGGGCAGGATCCAGAAGCCTGGATCTCTGCTGTGCTGGGAAGAGGCTATTCCCTGGTGTGTCATCTGGGGAGAAAAAAATCCAGAGTCCCAACAAAAAGTATCTAAAGCTGGGAAACTTTTCACTGGTTTGTAACACATAGTTAGCTGCATTTGTCTTTATATTAACTTTGTGAAATAGTAAATGAAAACGTTCTCAAAATAAATTTTAAAGGCTAAAAGTGAGGCAGAGATACAATAGGAGGAAAATTATGTCCTACCACACCAGTGCGCATCAAAATTCCTGTTCATGTCAGTACCAATACACTTGCTGTTGCCATGCTTTGAGCGGCTTTTTCTCCATAGGCGATTCTAATGAGAGAGATACACAAGCCATGTTCAGGAAAAAAAGCTGAAAAAATCAGTGCACCGTCTCCCTGGTTAGTTAACTGTGACTTCCCACTTGTGCCTCTACAGTCATGTGCCAGTGAAAACCAAGGAAGATTCTAAAACCACAATCTGTTTGCCAGCAAGTCTGGATGATAAAAGGAAACGTTGGGTAGGATATGAAGTGGTCATATCTGGTCTCATTTCAGTGTGATTTGGACTGTGGAAGGAGGGGAGAAGACGTTACAGTTTGGCCAGGTACGTGAGTTTAAGAGCTCAAGTCCAACCTTCCTGTAGGCATTGCTACCAGCACATGGGAAGTTGGAAATTTGGTGTGCAGCTGTTGAGGTGATGGTGCATAGTTATACAAGTGTGAGCCAAACTGTGTTGAAGATTAAAACAGTAAGAGTGGAGTAGGAGATTTTCTTTTTTATATAACTTAAGTGAAGGATTTGAAAAATCAACCATCTCAACAGCTCCGGATTTCCAGCCAACAAATAAAACCCTGACAAAAGGTACCTGTTGTACCTTCATTTATCTCAAAGAAAAAGTACTCAGAGAAGAGGGCTGCCTTGCAGGAGTAAGGAGTGAGTTACTGGCTGTGCTGTAGGTGATGCAGGACACTCTCCAGCTTGTGCTGGATTGTGCCAGTATTTATAACCTTGCTTCTGAAGGCTGACACAGGTGTTTCCTGACATCTGGAAGTATTAAAATACCAGGATGAGATTCTGTCATTTCCAAAAGCATTTCTAGCAGATTAGAAGACACAAAAGTACTGTGGATAAAATGCCAAATAGTTGCAGTATTTGTTGTGATTTAAATAGGGCAAAGATGCAGAAATTCCAAGCACAGTTTTGGAGTTTGGGGTGTGCAGTTCCAGGATGAAAATGATGCTCTAAGCATGCACAGTGATAGTACCCATAAATAGCAAATCAGTACATTGCACAAGCTGTCAAAAAAGGTCTACATACGGAGGGATGGCTCCATGTGTACTCATAGCCATCCACATTCATCACAGGCATGACGTAGAAATCAAAGTGCTCCAGAAGCATTGTCATGGTGGGGTCTCTTTCACGCACATGGATTGCCTATAAAGCACAGGGGAAACTTATTCAAAGCATTTATAATAGTGTTTTTCTTACATTCCTAGAAAGGCACCTAGCGGCACATGTAAAATAATTGTGCAGTTATCAGACAAGTCTACCTCCTGATAAAGCACATCACATCATGGGAATTGCTGAATAGCAAAGCAACTCTTTGCTTAGAACTGCCATGGAGAGGGTAGGAATTGAATTGATACAGTCAGTCAGATACACTCCACTCCTTTAGTGTTAATGGGTGGTCATGAGATAGAATTGAAGCCTATTAATAGGAAAGTTCGAGCTTTTGCTGCTTGTATAAATAATAGGAACCCTCCCTCCCACCCATACCCAAAATACCACAAAAGTAGCACAAAATATAGCAAGACTGAAAAAAGCAAGTAACATTTCAAATGGCTTCTGTATATAACATTATTTCTCTGGTTGCATCGTGAGTTTAATGCAATTGTATGACAAGAGCCAGTAAGATCTACATTGCTAATTTTGCCTCACAGTTTATTTTGAAGGGTCTAGTGATACCTAACCTGGTTGTTGGTCCATGATGCAGGAATAAATTTTAACCCAGATAAGTGGTTTTGTTACTATTAGACTAGACTAAGTCCTTAATCATATATTTTCTTCTTTTTTTCTTTACACCTTACTTAAACCACTTTCTTTCATTTTTTTCCCAGTTTTCCTCAGGCAATGGACTTCTTTTGACTAAATGAGAAATGTCAAGCTTTCTACAATCTTGGCAACAAAATTAAATGAGTGGACCCATTATAAATAATGCCTAGAATTTGCCAGAGAGAGATGGTGGTTTTAATGTATGTGTGCAGATGTGTATTAATGTCAGATTTTAAAATGTTACTTCATGGAGTGATATGGAAATAAAATTTTAATTTAAAACACGTAAATTAGATCAAAGGTATGGAGAACCTAAATGTTCAGCTTGTTACTTCTGAAAAATGCTGCAGGGACATGTCACTGGCAAAGTGACAGCACAGCTGGTAATTATTTGGAGCAGCATGAAAAGGGCAAATGCATTTCTCTCCAATGGAACCTTGAAGGCTGGGATTATCAGTGTGTCACAAGGTACATTCAGCTGTATCTGTCCCTAACTCCTGTAATATCCTTTCAAATGTTATAGTTATTTAGGCTTTATAGTTGTGACCCATTATTATTATTATTATTATTATTATTATTATTATTATTATTATTATTATTATTATTAACATTAACATTATTTAGTTCCATCACAACCAAACCATAATTTATGTTTCAAGGACTCATCTGTGTTTTTTTCTGACTACAGTACTGGTGATTGTAAAGTCTCAATCTCATCTTGCTTATTTTTACTGTGAACTTTGCTTTTGTAAAAAGTAACAATAAATAATATCTCAGAATATTAACTGAGCAAGATGAACAACCTTGTCTGGGCCAGAAAGGCCTTAGGAGCCTTTTCCTGGTCCATATCAGGAACTGGACCAGCAGCTCAGCGCAAAAAGTAGAGCAGAGATGCTTTAGGTTCAACAAGACTAAGGCAATGTATGTTACAATCCAGGTGCAAACTGTAGATATTGTATCTTTTGGTGTACCTTTGTTTACTCTCCTGAGCAGTATAGATATCAAAGATATAAAGAGGGATGTGACTATTGGTCTGCAGCTGCACATCGAGACTGGTCTATCTAAGAGTGTTCTACAGGCTCATCCCATCAGTGATTTTGTGGTTCCCATGAACTATGTGCATGGCTAGCTGTTGCTGGTCATGTTCTGGGGGTCTGAAATGAGGGTATCTTTAGCAGGGCTAGAAGGTGGCTTGTGTGGCTTTATTCTCTGCATAAGGCAGATCCAGAAAGAAGCAGGAGCACAAATAAAAAACACAGAGGCAGGAGGAGCAGTAGCAGCAGGTGACGTGTGACAGCAAGTGATAAGTAGAGATTGCTGATGTGCATGCTGGTTTTGAGCTATGCCTGGAGTAGCCAAGTGTGGGGTACCTATTGCTCTAGAAAGGCATGTAGGGAGAGAGCCAAGAGTTGTAGAACAGCTTGAGCTCACTCTGGATGTCTTCTGATCTGCTCCAGGCAGTGCCAGATGCAGTAATACGGACCTGAACCACTGTGTGCTGCATGACCCAGAGCCACGACCATTCCTGGAATCCACGTAGCAGCAAAGACTTAGCCCTAGCAGATTATCAAAATGTGCTTTTGCTGCCATGGCCTCTCCTTCCCTGACCATTCATAATTATAAAAGTCTCTGTTGAATTTTCTGCGTAAGTTTTTTTCATACTTGAAAGTGCATTTGAGCTGATCTGCATTCAATCCCTGTGACTTTGTGTCTCTCTCTCACACACATCCCCTCCTATCTACTGACACACACACATGCACACACACTAACTGTTATGTATGCAGCTTAGACACAAATCTCATGTGTTGGTGCTGTGAAAGTAAATGGATTAAGGTTTTATGGAGCTTAGAGTGCAATTGGACAGAGGTAAATGGCATCAGGATTTTTTGCTTTGCTTTGACAACAGTAATCAGATGTGATTATCTACTCACATGGCCTATGAACCACAGGCAAAAAGCAGGAGAAATCCATTCTCTAGCGTGGATACCACAGTCAATCCATATGGCACTTTTGGATTTTTCCTGGCTTTTAGAAATCTGACAAAAGAGAAATTGCATTAAAATGTCACCGTTGTAAAGCAGAAATGAAAGGGTAACTAAGATGGAAGAAGAAGCATTTGTCTTGTAGAGAGAGCTCATACTGATCCTGGGCCAGGATGCAGCCACCAATTATGTTCACATGCAGTCAGACAGCCGCAGTCAGACAGCCACAGTCAGTCTGCTTGCAAGATCCTAACATAGACACCAAGATTACAGCAAGACCTGAGGTCAAGCGAGTCTGTCATCAGCTATGCAGGGCAGCAAACTAAATTGGCTTCATAGTCAACAGAGGAGGGTATCCATTGTGCCAGCATTTCATGCCTTTGGATGATGGCCAAATGTGACCCAAAAAGGAACTTCATGTCATCCAATGCATTTGCAACAGTAATGCAGCTTAGTAAAACAACTTTAGAAACTTCTAAAAAGCACAGAAAATATGCATGTAAGTACAGATTTAAGGAAGTTTTTAAGTTCTGTACAAGCCACATCACTTGCTTGCATTACTACTTGGCAAGTTTTTGCACTAAGTCACAGCTATACCTTCAGGACGTAAAGCGGTCGCTTTTCATATGATGATCCAATATATATTTTCTGTAGGAGATCAGAGTGGACGTTGACTACTTCTTCCATCCAATAGTATATCTGCAAGGGTGAAGTTAGTATATAGATACTCTGTTGTTTTCCTTCATCCCTGAAAGTGACTTAAATTCATTCTACCTCCCAAAATCCTGCCTCTTTACCTGATGGGAAAGAAAAATGGATAATTCAGCCCACTTGCCACTTGCCTGACTCTAATTTCTCTTAAAACAAACAATCAGATACAGTCACAACATAGTCCAAGTATAGGCCTGAAATTCCTCTTTAGTTCTATTTTGTTAAATTATTATTCATTTCATGCTTCAAATATTTACATGTTTGTGTCTTCGTTTTTCTTCTCTCTTGACTGCCTTTGAATGGCAGTTTGAGGCAATACATGTATTAGAGATTTTGTCTGGTGCTTATTTCTTTCTCTATGAAAGCATTACAAGAAATAGAACTCTAAATTGTTGAGTAATACAATGATAATTATTACCTGTTGATGTTTTCTTTCCCTTTATCTCCATTCTCAATCATGAGACAAATTTCACCCTTTGAATCTACAGATGCTTACAACAAAAATATCTTACTTCTTTCATTGAGTGGTAGTTTTCATAATAAGAAGAAGATCTGCGTGGGTTGACTGTGTCATTGACAGTCTGTTTTTCAATAAATCCTTGAACATCTCCTATCAAGACTCTGAATAACAAAGGAAAAGCACAACATCCTGTTAAATAAATGACAAACAACTTTACAAAAATATTCATGACAACAAATAAAAAATACATACTTGTGTTGGATGGCCAGTTGCCTTAACTGAGCTTTTGTGCTATTTATGTTGGATGCCCTGACATAGAAATGGACTTCTTGGTCCTTCTTGATGTTTTCAACCACAACAGGTTGCCAGAGAATGACCTACAAATTTTCCAAAAACATTTCATTTTTTTTTTTTTTAGCTGAGGAAAGAAAAAATATTCTTACTAACATTTAATAAGCATTTTGAAAATAATCAAAGCATATGTTTTCAATTTAAGAGACCCCTCGTAACAAGCAGTTTAATGTTGGCTGTTATGTGTTATAGCATTCTGCTACTGCTGGAAATGAAATGTGTGTATTTAAGAAAGGTTTCTAATGACTTCTGCACATAAATTCATAAATCAAGAACAAAGACGGGAACATAACCTTTGCTGAGATAGTATTTCTAGTATAATAGATATATTTAGGTTGTTATTATGTTACATGTTTTCAAGTCTGCTGAGAGTTATTTTCCCTGAGGGTATTTCGAGAATTAATGAAGATCAGACCAGTCTTTGTAGTTATTGTATTCTCTGATGACTTTGATCAGGGAGGAAATAAATGCCAGAAGGGGTTTGAATATAAGTCAAGTTGAAGCAGCAATACAGAGACTAGAAATGGGAGGAAAATAAGAAAATGAGATTCTTCTTGGTAAAATTAAATATTTTACAATAATGAAATCTGAAGCCAACATATTCAATAAAAGACTGAAACTGTAGAACTAACAATACAAAAAGATCTAGGGGTGACAGTTAGAGAAAATAAGGCATAAAAGTAGAGTGTGAAAAAATTAGCATAATTCTTGGATGCATTTTTATGGCATCATACAGAATGGAGTCACCAAACAGTAGGGTTTATTTCGTTTTCATCCTGCTGCAGTTAGTTGCACCAGGAATATTGTATCCAACTCAGGGCACCATGTTTCCAGGCATGTATCAGGTGTCAGCTGTTGATCTCATTTCTCAGAGAGAATGTGTCTGCAAAATCATACAGAAAACTCATCCATGCTTTTTGATCAAGACTTCTGAGCAGTAAATGGTAAAACATTTGGCCCCTGGATGTGTCACTGCAAGGTGCTATACAAATGGTTGAGCTAGTCTCAGTGTAGCTATCTCAGACATTATTGGCAGAGTAGTAGCAGCATCACATGGATCAGCATTGTTTGGAAAACACATCCTAGAAGCAAGCTGGATGTTGCTGTCACTGTTGCCCTGGCTAGCCTGCTGTGTATACTGATGAGCACAAGTTCAGGTTTAGTTTCTCTTTGGCACAGACATTCTTTGAATTGAGAGTAAAGAAAACTAAGGAACTCTGGATTAACACAGCTGAGGTGGCAGAGGAGCAATGAATGGGGATAAACGGAAAACTTTGGTAATACATATGATTATTGTTTTCTTTACCCAACATCAGCAACGGTCAGTCCTGCCCCATGGGCAGCTACCAAAGGTGCTCCTGTGTCTGGGTCTTCTGATGAAGGCTACATGCAATGTGTGTGCTGTAAGGACAAAGCTTTTGTTTCTTTTGGCTTATGTTTTTATTTCCCAACTTTTGCAGGAGTAGCACCTATAATTAGCCTGATAATTCCTCTTATAAGATGCTTATTTTCTATTGCTTCTTTTTTGCTAGGCTGTAGACATTACAATTTGTTGGGAGGTATTGTTTTTGTATTCCCTTTCCAATTCCCATTCCCCTTTCTGTTCTCTTCTATAACTTGCCAGAGAGAGAGAGACCAGAGAGACAGAAGAATCTGTTTACCTCAGTGGTGTTCAGTAAATTCTGGAGGTCTTCAACTTGTTCATCTGTTTGTGGGAGAGCCCACAAAACTTCATCCCTGAAAAATATGAGTATTTAGTAAAGCACAGGTATTTAGAAAAACTCCACTTCATGTAAAAGTGGAGAAGCAGGCTTGGCCTTTCTCATCTTCCCTGGCTTAGCTGCCATGAGCTCAAAGATGATTCAAGGATGAAGATGCTGGGCCCTGTTCCAGCCTTTGCTTCTGCAAATCAGTGAAATCCAGGAAAGAGGTGGTGCAGGGCTGTGGTAGTCAATATCTACTGCTGGATGCTGAGATTGCTACTAAAAGCTGGAACCAGCATAACAGCCACCAACCCAAGCCCCAGCAGCACTGTTGGAAAAGTAGCGCAGACCAGGAAGAGTGTCAGTTACTGTTTAAGCAGAGAAATCAAACCTCCCAGTCTGCCAAAATCCCTCCCAGTTTGGCAAAAGTCAAACACTTTGTTTTGTAGATGTGCAGTCCTACTCCAGTCAAGTTTTTCTTGACCTCCCTATTTGTGTATCTCTGCCAAGTAACATTTTAGCTGGTCTGCACCACTGTCCTCCCCACCTTTGCCCGATAACTTATATTCCCTTTCTACTTGAAAACCATGGTCCAGACATGCTGTACATGATATGGTGCTTCCCAGCTACTCCATGCTTGATCCCACTGTTGGTGACAGGAAGTGAAATTCTCTGTTTGGAAAGAAAAAAACACCACTCTGCATTGTAAATTGAGCCTTGATCTTCAGTGCCCTGCAAACCATGTAGTTCAAAATTGCACTGGATAGATAATTAAAATAATTAATATGTGTAGAAGAAGGAGACTCTAGGGAATGTCAGACCCCTATTTCCATTTCCATTGCTGGGGTGGCTCTCAGCCCTCTAAGTGCGTGGAACTGGTGGCACTGCATAAACCAGGCACCATGGAAGTCCCTGACAGCCCTGTCTGCAAAGACTGTCCTGAAAAGAAAACAGGAAGGGGTCTCAATGCTAGTGTTTTCAAGCAGTAGAACATGATTGTCAAAGCTCATTGTTGTGACTGATTTCAAGCAGAAACCTGACAACATCTGGCAACCAGGTGATTCATCTTTGCTTTTAGCCGGGCTCCAAGCAATCACTGTTGTTTCTCATGCAGAACCAACAATATGCCAACCCTGTTTTTGCCTCCATCATCATTTGACAGAGCATCAAGAAGCAATCAAGGATAGGCAAGGTTGGCAGTGTGCCTATTTCTTTAGGTAAGTCCACTCTGAAGTCTGTGTTTGAGGCTACTTTAAAAGTGAATTTGTCTTCTCAGAGCTGGGGAAGTCTTTTCATGGGGAGACCAGAAAAGGCCTGGTGCATCTGGTTTCATCCTATGATTCCCACAGCCTGAGAGTACTGAAATGAGAAAGCTGCTTTGTACTTGTACTCCAGTGTTTGCTGCAGAAATATTTCAGCTGGTACAATTCCTCTATAGCTCTTGTAATAGTCCCTAAATACACTGAACAAGCTGATCAAAATTCTGTCCTTGTACTTGTAGTCATGGGGAATATTAACAGCCAAAACTGTAGTTGTTGGGCTTCTCAGTTCCTTTGCTTTGATTTGGCATTATACCCTTTCATCTGTATTCTGCCCCACTCTTGTTAACACTCAGACAAAAGCTTTAATTACTGCCTTTATGCCAATCTCGGAAACAACCCTGCACCCGCAGCGTCCTTGCCCTGCCTGCTGCACCTGTACAGCTGGACATGGTTGTCTTGAACTCACCTCTTTTCTTTCACTTTCTGTTCTCCATGCCCTGCTTTCCCTGGTTGGTCTTTGAGTTTGCCCTTAAAAGGATCCCTCTCATTCTTCTCCTCCAACTTCCTGCCAGGGTTCCACTGGGTTCTGGCACTATTCCCCATTTCTTTTTCTTCTCCTTTTTACCTCTGGGAAGATAAAAGTCCCACTGCCATCCTCACACTACAGTGCTCAGGTCTTACTTAACCTGTAACTATGACAAAGTGAGCGGGATGCACTACAGTTCATTTTAGATGGATTTGATATCTTCACCTGAGCTAGGCACTGTCTTAATAAAGAAACAGGCATTTTGGAGTCAGGTTAACCTGAGCTAATTTAGATGTGTGTGCAAACCTGGAATGAACTGTCACCTAAATACACGTATTTTTCTCCGTTAACTGTACACTAAGGTGAAGTGGACTTGTTCTCATGCAGAGCTATGTAGAAATCCCATACAGTCATATGAATCCCACCCAGGGGCCACCATCTCACACACAGATATAAATCTGTGCCAGCTTTCTGCAGGAGTCTCAGTCTCTTCATCCCTCCTCTCCATTGCATTTCTCAGTCACTAGAAGGGCTGTCAGCATCGCATTACACAGGCCCACAAAAACAAGGCATCAGCGTGGATGTGTCTCTCTGTCCTCATAACATGGCTTCATTTAAACCTTGCATATTCTTTCTGACTAATGTCTCCAGAACAGGGGCCTCCCTGATTGTCTTCAGCTGAATGTCTTACCCTGACCCTAACAGGCAGTGTCACTAGAGGAGTGCTGCCAGCATCTTCTGTTCTCCTGGAACATGTAAGATGTTCATCTGCCTGGAGCACAGATGCCTTTTTGTGGGCTGTCTCTGCTCACACCTTGCTGACTCTCAGCCTCTAGCCTTGTCCCTTTCCCTACGTGTGAGGTAGGTGCCTTTCAGTGTTGTGAACTTTTCCACAAGTCTCATAATGTTGAGTATTTTTTGTAGAAGTCCAAATGCAGTAATCACACCATAACCTTGCAAGGGAGGCTTTAATACATGCCTGGTAAATCTCTCAACACTAGCATTCAAATAAAAGTCAAATAGAATGTATCACCTTTTAAATCTTGTTGCTTTGGCCATTTTCAAAACCAGAGCTGGGAGGGTTAGATTTGTGCTTTCCAGTGGGAAATGTCATATTCTTCTGTAAGGGTCAGACACTCAGTGTTTTATTTAAACAATAAATACATAAACCTTCAAGTAGCACACAGCAATACTGTTCCACTGAATTCACCCAAAACCACGTTTAAGTATTCTCCTACTGTAATCCTCACACCTCCATAGCAATCCACAAGAAAATATGACTGCAACACAGAGGTGAGAGGTCTTCTTTTTAAGGCATGAACTCAGTGTTGTTCATCAGAAACAGGTCTGCCACTGGCATGTGGTGCAGAGTCACAGAAGGGCTGTGAGACATAATTCACTGTTTTTTGTGTGGGTATTTCAGTCCTGAGAGCAGGTTATATTTAACCAGTTATTCAGCTTTCCTTAATATCACCACATAAAGAACTTTTAGTTTTACCTATTAAAACATGTCAGTTTCTTAAACCAGTTGTACATGTAGAAAATAAAAGTATTTTGCCTGTCTTCATCTCTGACATATGTTCTTGTGTTTTAAGAAAGCATTTGGTTGCAGGGCATTTCTGAAGTTTATCAATAGGTAACCACAAAGTGCTTCTGAAACATTTTACAAATACCAAATGGTTATTCAAAAATGATTTATGCTCGGAAAAACAATCATAAAAGCTGCTTTGGAAAGAAAACAGATTGTTAGCACTTTCTGAAATGGTTTCCCTTTCTACATCAAGAAGTAATTCATTTAAGATCTTGTTTTAAGGCAAATGAAGCAAATTATTTTTTCCCATTAAGTTTCAGAATTCCCTTTACTGGCATTCAAAAGCACTGAATGAACAGAATTGATTTGCACTTAGACCAAAAAGAATAGTTTTAATATGATTAAAAACATAGGATTTATGGATGCAAAGGAGACTTAAAATAATTCCATTTCCTCCACCATCTATATGTTAAATTGAACTACATATCCAATTACAAGGGCAATAAATAAATGTCAGCCTTTGCCAAATGTTTTCTTATGCAACTTGGAATTATTTTGCCTCAATACTTTCCCTGTCCCTCTCACCACTCACTAAAAGCTCAGCACGATCAGCAGATATTTACCTTGGAAGAGTGAAGACATGCTTCTCTTGAATCCAGATAAATAGGGTAAAAAAGAGCAGGTAAAACTTCATCTTCATGGCATCCACAATGAAATCAAATGCAATTGGAAAGCAAAGGGTTCGGGACCCACATTATTGATTTTAAAAATGTTATTTAAAGAGTAGTTAAAATTTAATACTCCTTCTCACCTCCTCTCCAAGCTCCTGGTGGCTTAGTCAATATGGCAGAGCTCCCTAGGGAGGTCCTGCCTGTATTGATGTCATTCATGTATGAGAGTATAAAATACATTTTGGACATTTTCATATTGACAAGTCACTTTGTCATCTCGGTCTTTGTGTTGCTTCATTGTGGCTATGAATCACAGACATAAGAAAGAACACAAAGCACAAAGCTTTTGTGAACCTCTAATATTTGTGGAAGTCCAGCAGCATGCTCTGCATCCAGCACTCCTATAAGACATCACAGCCAAGCATGAAGCCGGGTCAAAGCAGTGGCAATGAGGTTATTAAGTCCAAATAGAAAAATCCTGAGCAGGTAATCTTCTTTTTGCTGGCATATGCTAGCAGAGAAAACAAGGAGCAAGTGGGACATATGTTTCTGTGATGTTCTGACATCCATGTTATTTTCATATGTCATACTGAGTTAGCTTCTCAAAAAAAAAAATACAAATGACTCTTCATCTCATTTTTAATTTTTGCATGCCCCAAGATTTGCTTCCCATATCTGTATCCACAGGTGTCCAGACAGGACATGCTTAAAAGCTGTATGAATTTGACATGTCCAGAATAGTTGATGTTCTGTTCTTGAACAGTAAATCCAAACCTGACTACGACACAGTTTATTATCACGGTCCAAGTCCTCTTCTTCCATGCACCAACATAACAGTTCCAGGCGTGTTTAGAAAACACCGCAATAGCAGCCTTTTGAGGAGGAAACTTTACATCTCCAGCATCAGATCCACCCTGATGTTAGCTCTTGGCTGAGTATGTTGTACAGGTGCAGAATGAGGGAATCAAAGTGGTAGTCAATATAAAAAGTTTTTCAGGTGAGTGGTCCCCAGAAACACAACATGGCTTTCTGCCAGAGGGAATTCATTCCAGAAGAGAACTGAGGAGTGAATCAACATGCACACAATGGGGTTATAGCTATACACCTGGGTGAAGAATTCCTGAAAACAAGCCCTGGAGCTGAGGTTATGTAATGTGGACTAGATTTCACCCATAAATATCCTCTAAAACAGCTCTGGAGTGGTCTGGATCAGAGCCAGGTCTCCATATAGGTGGGCAATCAAGACTTTGGAACTCAAAAGCAGTCCTGTCTCTCTCTTTTTTTTTTTTCGTTCAGGGGGGCAGATCTGTCCTAGGAAGCCAGACAGCTAAGATTTACATGACAGCAGAGGTGAATCATTCTCCCCAGTGAGTACCCTGGGGTTAATGTCTCTCTGAAAATACACCAACACTGAAAATGCCAAAAGTAAAGCTGTGCACAAAACAGACACCAAACAGAAAGGGAAAAGAAAGGAAAAAAAAAGAGAATCTATACTACTGATCCCTTACCTAGATTTTGTAGTTCCTATTTTATCTTTCCCAAATGTTGTTCAAACAAACAGAAAGTTCTGGTAAGGTACAGAGGCCATTCCCGAAAGGGCAGTGGGCAGCGCTCTGCCGTGAGGGTTGATGTTTAAACCAAAGGTTCAGATGCTCTTTCCTCATAGAGGCAAAAGGAAGCTGCCAAAACAGGATAAAAGACAGGAAACTTGGTCATCCAGACACTGTTTTGTCTGGAAATGTCTGACGCACAGATATAAAGAAAAAATTTGATCTACTGAGGTAGGTTTAACAGAAGAGATTGAAAACCTGATAGAGCTGGGCTGCTGGTATTGAAGGAAGGAAAAGGATGTCTTAAAGTGATAATTAAGTGGGAGAAGGGAACACTTTCTGGTATCTACCTGAGAAGAAAGTTTTGGACAAATGGTAGGTGTAAGGTTTTTTTGGATGTTGACTGCTTTTCCAGTGGGTTCTCCATCTTGTTGTAAAGAGACAGTTCACACAGGGTTTGAGAGCTGCTGATTTCCCACTTGCTTTTGGTTTCTGGAATGCATTTGAAATATTTCATACAAAAAAAAAAATTGAAAAATGGGTCTTTGAAGAAACTAATGGCAATAGAGGAAATTCTGAGGGAAGGACAAGTCACAGTCTTGTTGTGGCTAAGACTCTGCGCAGGTTAAAACACAATAAACAGTAAATGTAGAATGAAAGATCTAAAAATAAAAAAAATAAAATGGGTGATGTGACTGGGCAGGAGGAAGAAATGTGTATCCCCAGGCCTCTTGCTTGTCTGAAAGCCTGAGAGTTCTCATAACTCAAAGTAGCACACAAACCCACTGCATTTGAAGTGTGTGTTGGACATTGCTTATTTGGATCTGTCATCTTCCTCCTTTTTTTACCTTTGCATTAGTATTTAAACAATGCAGTCAATATCCTCCTCACCATCTCTGGTCATTGTCCTTGGCTGGCTAAATGGCAGCTTTGCACTCACTAGAGCCCCTGGCTCCATCCCAGCACCACCACCCCAGCACCAGAAGCCAAAATGTTTGAATCTGGTTACCTAAAATGATGTTCCTGGTCAGCAAGCACCTCCATAAATTGAGCTGATTTCCAAAAGCATGGAGGTTCCCACTGCAAAGATATCTGTGCTGTGACACATTCCACACACAATTTCTATGACAGTTCAGTCTTCGAGCAGGTCAGATTTCCTTTCCTGATAATATCTAGTTATTCTGTGTTGATGTGGTTTGCTCTAATGAACAACCAGATGTACACTGATTACCCCCAAATCCTTGTGAGCTGCTGAGGAGCGCTCTAGGTGGGCCCAGGCAGAACATCAGTTAAAAAACTACCAACATAATAGAAAGGGGTGGGAATGTATTCAGGCACCAAATTTAAGCATTAAATGCCCTGCTTCCACCCAGCTGTTAGGGGTTATCATTTGTGCTTTGACCTATGTCAACATTCCCACTATCTCCTTGTCTCATCCTTTAGGAAGAGAGAATCATCTCCTCTAACATTAGCCCTTCCCACTGCAAATTGCTACACCTGAGCAAGCCATTTCATGCTGCTTATATAGACACTGCAGAGAAGGGGGCATTTTTTGGGAGCAACTAATCTGTGACCTCTTGTAGACATCTCGTAGAGTAATGAAGCATCTGGTCTTGTTCATGGCCACTGGAACTGGGGTGATTCACTTGGAGGTAGGAGGCTGCATTTCTTCCAGTGTATCCCATGGATTCTGTCTATCTCCCTCCCTCAGCTTGAGCACTTCAGGTCCTTATTATGGTCATAAGCAATATGCAATGTTCTAGACTTGCAAAGTCATAAATTAAGGTTTACTTGCTCTACCTACAGTAGTAGCCTTGATTTTCTGAGAACCTGGGAAGTATTTTCGGAAAGAAAAGTGCAGTCTTAAAAAACACTGTGAAGGACAACTATAAAAGCAATTGAGTTAACAAAAACATTTCATTTTGATAATTTCAACTGTTGTTTGATTCTTTCTTAGGTTTTTAAAATAATTTTATTGAAAACTAACTTGCATTTCCATGCTCTACTTTTTACAACCTGAGGGAAATAAAACCGAAATTAGAAACTGTTGCAAGGAGATACTTTTGTTGAATTTGAGATTTGAAACCTTCCTTTCTTGAACAAATTTATTTTTCTCTAATTTGGAAATTCATCAAAACTGAGCCTTTCCAGGAACCCTTTTCACTTCTGCTGAGTCAGCATTCCCTGGTGAAGAGCTGCTTGATCAAAAATTCTGTCTGAGTTCAAAGGTTTTGCTGCACAAGGATTAATTATTCCTTCTCCACTGGGTAGGCCATGGGCTATGCTGGCCTGGTGCTTGCAAGTGTTACCACAGCAAATGTGAAGCCTTGCAGTAATGGGAAACGGTCCCATTTGTGCTGGTTTCTCTTAACTTTTAGAGTAGCTTTGGGAAATGCATAGGCTTTTATTTAAAAAGGATGAGCAGGTCTTAGCTTTCAGAGCAGATAATTAACAAAGTATTCTCTTGATTTCTTGGTTGAAAATTAGGCATCTGGGAATTAGGACTGGCAGTATATGTAGCCTTCTGATGCCATTATTATATTGTTTTTAAAAATATAAACACTCTTGCAAAGCAGTTCTACAGAGACATTTTCACTCTTTTAGCTGAATGCTGTCTCTCCTCTCCCTCTGCACATTTACACGTAACACCAGTGTCCTCTGGGCACAGCACACCAGACCAGGCTCTGGCACATCTTTTTGTGGTGGCTTAAGATGTCAGTGCTCACAAAGGTGGCAGCAGAAGGCCAGGCACCTGTGTCCCTGCTAAGCCAGGGTATCTATCATTGCTCAAGCATCCTTCTCATCAATCTATGCTGAGATACTGGGCTGTGCCTGGCCGTCATGCTGGGCTCCTGCAGCTGCTCTTTCTGGTGAAAGAGCACCAGACTCCAGAAAGCTTTCACGTGAAACATATACACGTGAACTGCTGCAGCCAGATGGTCTTGAGCAGTCGCAGCACTGCCACTGAGTAATATCTCCAGTGACTTTCATTAGCAGCACCTTTTGTTTTCAGCAACTAAGTGTCCACAGGATTTCCTTTAAACTCAACCAGGACCTAAATATGGCCATCCTCTTTGATCCTGGGGCTTGCACAATATCCAGCAGTAAGATTTTAAATAACAAGTCTCATCCTGCATCAAGATTCTCAGATCTGAGTCTGTATTTCAGCATGTGCTAAAGCACATGCTAGGTTGCTGCTGTGTCTTTGTAACAGCAAACCTGTTAACAAGCACACAGAAGGGGCAGAAGGAGGGGATGTCAGCTGCTATCAGCAGCCACATGCCTCAGATCATTTTCCTTGCTTGGGATTAGCATGGTCTGTTATTGTTTTGATCCTCCAGAATCCTCTTGTTTCCAGCTGATCAGGTAGTCCCTTCAGGGATGAGTAGTCATGCTGATGCATCCATGGGACTGAAGCAGAACATAGAAGCCAAGTGAGTCTGTGCTGTCCTTCTTGTTTCTTTAAATTCAGATTCAGAAGCAAAATAATCTGAAAACCATTTATAGGCTCTTGCCCTTTTTTTGTGCCTTATCATTACTGATGAGGCCAAAGGTAAACCCGTTAGCATCCCTTCCACATGAAGCAAAAGATGACTAAAATCTAACTAAACTCTGATCTCTGTTGCTTACTGTGTGATGCAGCTGAGTGCCTTTGCTCATGAACCACACAAGGATGCAATTAGTGTAACAGCTCTTTATTATGAATGCAGCAGAACAGAATTAGAACTCAATTTACAAGTCCCCCTTTCAAACCCATTCAGCCGTTAAGGCTGCATCATCTTTCAGTTTTCCAAGGCATATAATTGATAAATGATTTGTCCCTGCACACCTCAGCTCCTCATCTTTATTCATGAACCAATTAATCTCTGTAGGACACTGTGATCATTTACATATATGGCCAATGTCACCAACCTCTGTCATTTCATTCAGGAAACAATTTTGCAGCCTGTGAAACCACCAGGAGGGGAAAATCTGGACTATGTCTAAATTTCTGTGGTTCTGGCATTTCTCCCTCATGTTATTCTCAAATATAAAAATCAGATGCTATGTGTGCTGGAAAATTATGGCTTAACCTGTGAGGAAACAGACTTCTTGTCCCTGGGTGAGTGCTGGCAGGCAGTGGCTGAACCTGTATTAGTAAGCTGTTTCCACATGTTCTAAAGCTTGACAAGCCAAGAAGGCATTTGACAGTCCAGGTCCCATTTATACAGTTCACAGCCTCTAAAATTAGCAGAACTGATATTTCTAGAATCTGGCTCCAACAGCAAAGTTGGGAAGTTTCTAGAGACTATTGTGCAAGGTCTGATCACCACATGGGCAGCATTACCCCATGTGGGTTTGAGAAGCATTATGGGACACTAAGGCCACATTTCCCTTATGTCAAATGTGATTTGACAACAGCAAACAGTGGAAGTAGAGCAGGGCCTGCATCCCTCCTCTGGAATCTCTGTAACTTTTCACTACTGTGGCTGATTGAGCCTTTCACTGTCATGTTACTTAACCACAGGACAGGTTCACTGGCACCCAAGCGAACACAGGTCTTGAGAAGGCATGTAGAGATTCATGCTCCTAAGGTTTATCCTCCACCTCTCAGAGGTGCAGGGTGTTCTGCTCCAGGGTTTCAAAATCAAGGGCGAGCACACTGCTGACCAGAAGGGGCTGACCAGAAGATAAGTCCCCGCTTCAGTGATGAACCAACACGTGCTCTGAGTTTGCTTAACTGCATTGAAGAACCAGGATAACTTCATAGGCTGCCAGAGGTGCCTGGCAGCGGGACATTGCTTTTCTGCCTATGTGAATCAAAGCAGCACCATGCTTGTCACTCACCTGCTAGGAGATTTCCCAAGTGGATGTGTGGAGTTCCTCTCCATGATTTACAGATTTTAATTGCTGTATTTCTTTAGATCCTTAACAAATGCACTGAATGAGTGCCTGTCCTGAGGGAGTTGAGTACATCTATACATGATTGGTTATGTAGATTTCTGCTCTTGTCACAGATTTTAGACCTAGCATTACCTGTGAACACATGGCCTGTGTGAATTCTGGCCTTTCTTAGCTTTGGACAATTTATCATGAGTCTGTAATAGTAATAGTAGTTTGCATCCTCAGAACAAATTAGGTTTCCTGTAAAGCACTGCTGCCTTTAAAATGTTATAAGGGCACAAAAAGTAAATAAGGTTCAGTGAAAAACAGTGCTTTAAAATATAGTCATTTTATTTAGTGAGAACTAAGACTCAGCTGTGTGTTACTTTCAGAGCAGCAAATGAATTGTCAGGGGAATGACACAGTTTTCCTGATGGCGGAAGAGAACTGACACTGAGTGCTGACTAACATAAAAATGATAAACAAAATGAGAACATTTTTAAGTGATGTTGGTCCTAATTCAGAGTTTTCTCACACTAAGCTGTGCAAAGTCCACAGATGTCACCTTACACAGAGCTCCTTCATTTTGTGTCTTACTTAATGAACAGCTTCTTAGGTTTGTGGATAAATTTTAGCTTCAGTGTTGCTCACCAAACAGCATGCAACAAGAACCAGGCATTCAGTGGTGGTGCTAATCTCTGCTGCTGCCCTGTCTGCTTGCCTGAAAAGCACTGGACTTATGTGACCGAGCAGCCTGGAAAAAAAGTCTCCCAAATTCTTGTCAAGTCTGTTCTTCAGACAGTGGAGGAGGGTGCCAGAAGTGGCAGAAGATAGAGAGCTGGAGAGTCACATTAGCAACTCAGCACATAAGTTTTCAAGATCAGAGGCACCAGTATCCATTTCTCCATCAAGCTGAAAGTTGCTGTAGGACCAGCGCTGCTCATGTGCTTTTTGCAGCCATCTACCAGAGACAGGGCTCTTTTTTGCAAGCAGAAGCCAGATCAAAGCTGCTAGTCAGTTAGGCAGCAATGGATACCAGGACTTGAAGTTTGTGATTAGGCTCACGACAGAATTAGGCTCCATCTAGAAGGATGAGTGATGTCAGGTTGGGGTTTTAGTTCAGTTCCAGCTCTGGAGGAAGTAGAAACTTATCTTTACCTGTACAAAAGCACACAGCAGCCAGCCATACTACTTGCTGACCCCTTTCTAAGGCCAGAACAGATGATTTCTAGCTAGGTTAGATGATTTACAAGAAGGTGTAAAATCCTCATCATGCACCTAATTATATTTTACTACACTGTGGGGGGATATTTCCTTCTGAGTCCATCTGGTGATCAGACTGTACCCTGAAGCATGTGGATTGATTGCCCTCATGTTTTTTTCCCCTAGTTACTCTAACTGCTGATGCTTTATTTTTATTTGTATGAATGTCTAAGCCTTTTTTGAAGCATTGAAAATTATGATTAATTGTGCAATGAAAATCAATAATGGAAGTGCTTACAAAGCCAGCTTGATTTGGGAATGAATCCCAAAGACAGCTGCTTTCTCTAAAAGTGATGGAGAAAGTTGGAGAAAAGCAACAGCAAAAAAGTCCAGATCCTGATGGGGCTTTTTGGCTATGCTTGTCATAGGCTTAACCCCTTCAGCATCTGCTGGGAGCTTTATTACCACTTCATGAAAGCAAAACCTCGAATCCATCAAATACACAAGAATACCCAATTAAACAGAGATGCACTGAAAACTGAAAATATTTACACTCCTGCACCAGAATGCAGCCCCACACCTTTGGGTCACGACAGATCCATTTTTTAAGGAAGATTCCAGGGATAGGGCAAGGCATTTACCATAGTATCCCTGCCAACAGCACTTACTCCCTTTTGCACACTGACAGGTGCTGGCGTCTTGCCTAGGTTAAGTATCCAATTTTTTCTCCATTCTCAGAGAGCACATTGTCGGAGCTCGTGCCTGCCAGTTTCTAGAACTCCATATAGAGTGAGTGCCATCTCGTGGTTAGCTCTCCCTGCTGCGCTGGGCCAGGGCTTGTGCCGGGGATCTCAGCGCTGCTGCAGAGCTGCACGTTGGGGCTCAAAGACAGTGCTCCCAAAGGCAGCTTGGAAGCAAGAGACTAGATATGGGAGAGCTCTGTGGCATGCGCCCGGTTTCCTTTCTCTGGTGTTCCTCTGCAGGGCTCCCAATCAGTTACAAGAGAACAGCTGCTTTTTCAGTGCCACCCCTCTTCTCTGGCAGCAGCAGCTCCTATCTCCAAAAAGTGGAGTGGCATAGGGACCGTAGATAAATTCCCCTCCCTGGGCAATAAGCTGGGGTGATATCTCCATCGTATAGTACTTAAGATGTTCTCCTCCTTTATACTGTGACCAAACAGGATGGTCTTAGGATGCTGTACCTTTCCCACCCTGTATTAAATACACAGGTTCGTAAGAGGAACAGGGCAGCCAGATCTGATCAGGAACAGGATCTGGCCATTACTGCAGATACAAAGCAGCATATTTGCATTGCAGAATTCCTAAAGAAGTTCATCGGTACATGAGCAAAGGAGAGAACAGTGGGCATGGTGCCAAACAGGGAAAATTATACTGCGGGTCCAGTCAGCAAAATGTCCCGCCTTTGGCAGTGTCTCAGAGTGGCATGTTCAGAAACAGCCTAGGAAATAATCCTTCCCACTTTCTGCAATCTGTGGTTTCGACAACAAAACAGAAGACATATCCTTAGCGAGCCCACAGATTATTTTTAAATCTGTCCCCATTTCAGCTATATGATACACACCTCCCAATTAACACATGCACTACTAAAAGCAAAGACTACACATTTGGCTTTACAGAACATTTTATTTGGAGAGACACATCACTGAATATTGTTTTTTTAATTAAGGCAATTCTGAAAGGCGGGAGGAGAGGAAGGGGGATAGGGAGAGAGCTAAGACTCTGTCAACGGGATTGCATTAAGGCAAAATTCCCTCCTTCTGCATTTCACCACAGTAAAATCCATGTAGAGGCCAAAACAGTAAATGTCTCATGCCAAGGAAGAGATTCAGTGCAAATATCCCACTGACTATCTGTAGACATGGCTAGGTCCTCATCTGAGGCAAACTGACAGTGCTCTGTTAGCTGCAAAGCTAAGCTGATTTAGCCCTGTTGAGGATCTCAACCTGGGTTCAGGGAAGCATTTTAGTATGTGTTTCAGATGCAAGCACAGATTTAAATGCTCTCCTGAATCAGAGCTGCAGCCCTTTGAGTGCAAGTCTGTGAAGTTAACAGAGTTTAATTTTTATTGGCTACATAAATATGTCATTCTGCATCCCTTTGGTTCACTTCTTACAGTATTGCTACTAACAGAGTACATTCCCTTAGCTTCTTTATTATGGTTTTCATTTCTACCGTGCTTTGCAATCAGTTTATGTTTTAAATATATTATGACATAAAAATGAATTATCCTTTGGAGAAGGTTTCTTGCAAAGGTTCCAGAGTTTGGAGGTCCAGGCTGCAGTATGTTTTTTTTCCATGAGCAGTAATGTAATCTCTCAGTAATGCCACTGAGAGCAGAGGCAGGGAAAAGTACTGCTCAGTTCACATACCAGCAACACATCGCAGACACCAAATACTTCTCTCTTTCCAAAAGGATTTCCTAAGAGGACCCTACTATTCCAAAAATATAGTCACTAATATTTGTATTGGTTTGGGGAAACCCCTTGAGTTATCCCAGGTGCAAACTCAAGGTAAGTATGGCAGAAATGCTACGAAAAGCATGACGATATTTTCAGGCAGAAGCAGCATATAACGTTTCATAGTCCTAAAAGCTGTCTCTACCTCCCAAGACAAAGATCTCCAGGTGACCTTTGACAGAAAACCCTGGTATCCATTAATAAAAGAATGTGTTTACGCCTCGGTACTGAAAGCTTATTCAGGAATATGAAATGGTTATATCAAGCAAAGTGGAAAATAAGGCAAAGAAATCAAGCATATATTACTGTTCAAATCAAAATATTTCCTGGATACATGTGAACACACAACTTCTGTATGATCTGGAACGATGTGTAACATTCATGCCTTAAAAGCATGAGCACCCTGCATATTTCTTGGATACAGAGAAGAGCATCCAGTTTGAGGGAATCTAAAGGGTGAATAACAGGCACCAGTAAAAGTCTTTTGTGCTTTAAACTTTCTTCATGCCTTTTCCCATAAGGCAAGCAAAGACTGTCATGACCATTTTGGGTTTTACTTCAACCAGGTCTTCTGGAAGGGCATAGACTCTTGCTCCAATTTTTCTTGCCATAGAGATGGCATATCTGCATTGCAAGGAGAAAAAAAAAAATAAGGAAAAAACAAAGACATAAATTAGAGCAGTAGCATTAATTTTCCCTCTGTTAAATGTTTTACATGATCAATACCAAAGTGTGTTTTACTGATTCACCAAGGTTAAACTTTTCTATAGGAATGTATGAGACAGGTTCATAAAGAACTACATTTCTAGCAACAGGTAGAGTGTATTTCCTGATGGTAAGAGCACTGATTACCCAGAGGATGGGAAACTGCAGGTCAAACTCTGGTATGAAACATTTAGTCTCTCTTCCCCTGAAGGATTATCCTCACAACCAGCCATTCTGGTCTTGCTCCTCCTCAAACCCTGAGACTCAGTCTTTGTGCATAAACAGGCTTGCAAAGACAGAAGCAGAAGGCTGATGTCGATGGAGATCAGTGTTGCTGGAAATCAACATTCAGGAACTTCTTCTTCAGTCATACCCAGGATGTGCAAGTTGACATTCCCATCTCCCTGCTCAGAGTGCACTGATGCACAGGTATTGTCTGTTCTTCAGAGAGTTTGTCTCTTCTATTTTTTCATTAAAAAGGTAGAAAATCTCAGGTTCTTCCCCCTTCAGAGCACACACATTTGTGAAATTTGCCCCAAAATGCAGAGAAACATTGGGAGGGTGAGGGGGATGGGGGTGAGAAATGAGGAAAAGAACAGCAGAAGAATGAGTAAATACAGAGAAAAACACATAGTATTGCAAGGAAAGAAAGAGAACAAATGGTAGGAAATGAATGGGAAAAATAAGAGTGGGAAAAGTCTTCAAAAAAATGATGGCAGCTCTGACTGCCTTACAGTCATCCTTTTCTCTTTTGTAGTTCCCAACAGAAAAAGAGAAATTAAACTGATGATCAGACCAGGAGGTGATCTGTGTAGCTCTGAAAGGAAAGGGAGATGCCCCCAGTATTGACTCTTTGCTAGGAAATCGTTGGCATTCAGGGGAAAAAAAAAAATCAGTCTATATCCACAGAATCAACTTTTCAGGCATGAATCCTGTCCTCCCCCTTCTCTCTTAAATATGCTTTTGTTCCACCTGTATGCGCCTAAAGAGCTATCATGACCTCTAATCACTGTTTTCCATGGCTCACTATTGTTGGCATTGTTCCCTGATCTCTGAAAGAATTTTAAATTCAATATGAGAAAACAGAAGCTTGTGAAGCCAAGTGCTTTTAATCCCTTCAAGGGATTTATAAAGCAGGAACTACAACATTACACATTTCATTTCCATTTATAGTCTTTTTACTACCGAATTCCTAGCCTTCATGCTTCTAACTCTGGTGGTATTTCTCAGCTGAGGTTGTGCCAGATAGGAATGACAGAAGAGCAGTTTTCAAAGACAAAGTTAGGCAAGCCTGGGCAGGAAACTCATGTTAAGTGTCACTTGGCACAAACGTACTTAGCATTATTTAGTTTCTCCTCATCATTCAGGTCCTCTGTTTTCAAGAGGTCATACTTGATTGATCCTGGTTGAATGGCATCAATGAGATCCAGGACTGGCATGCTGGTGCTGATTTTGCTATCCTGCATAGATGAAAAATAAAATTAGATGCAAGAACTGGATGACAGATCTCCCACAAAGTCAGAGCCTAGGCTCAAGAGCAATGCACAGTTCAGTGAAATACCATTTAGATCTTCATGAAGGGCTGCTTAGAATAATTTTTTATCTAAGGCAGACTAGAAACTCTTTCAAGGATCATTATTTACTCGATGGATGAGACATCATAGAATCATTTAGGTTGGAAAAGACTTTTAAGATCATCAAGTCCAAGCTTAACCTAGCACTTCCAAATCCACCACTAAATCATGTCCCTAAGTACCACATCTACGTGTCTTTCAAATCCTCTAAGGATGGTGACTCAACCAATTCCCTGGGCAGCCTGTTCCAGGGCTGGATAACTCTTTCAGGGAAGAAATTTCCCCTGACATCCAATCTAAATCTCCCTTGGCCATTTCCAAACTTCAGGCCATTTCCTCTCATCCTATCACTCATTACCTGGAAGAACAGACCCCCACCTGACTACAACCTCCTTTCAGGTAGTTGTAGAGAGTGATAATGTCTCCCCTCAGCCTCCTTTCCCCCAGGCTAAATATACCCCAGCTCCTCCAGCCCCTTCTCATAAGTCCCTCTTGTGCTCCAGACCCATGCCCAGCTTTGTAGCCCTTCTCTGGACACATTCCAGCATCTCAACATCTTTCTTGTAGTGAAGAGCCCAAAACTGAACACAGGGTTTGAGGTGTGGCCAAGTACAGAGGGACAATCACTTTCCTGGTCCTGATGGCCACATTATTCCTGATACAGGCCAGTGTGCCAATGGCTTTCTTGGCCACCTGGGCACACTGCTGGCTCATGGCTCTTGACCAGCACTCCCAGGTCCTTTTCCACTGGGTGGCTTTCCAGCCACTCTTCCCCCAGCCTGTAGCCCTGCATGGGATTGTTGTGGCCAAAGTGCAGGACTCAGCACTTGGTCTTGTTAAACCTCATACAACTGGCCCTGGTCCATCAATTCATCCATCCTGTCCAGGCCCCTCTGCAGAGCCTTCCTCCCCTTCAGCAGATACACACTCCCACCCAACTTGGCGTCCTCTGCAAACTGACTGAGGATGCAGTTGATCCCCCTGTCCAGACCTTCAATAAAAATGCTAAACAGGATTGGCCCCAATAGTGAGCCTCAGGGAACCCCTCTAGTGACTGCCCCCAGCTTGGATGTAACTCCATTCAGCACCACTCTCTAGGCCTGGACATCCAGACAGGTTTTTACCCAGGGAACAGTGCACTCATCCATGCCATGAGCAGTCACTTTCTCCAGGAGAATGCTGTGGAAAACTGTGTCAAAGGCTTTACCAAAGTCCAGATAGAAAACACCCACAGCCCCCCCCCCCCCCCCCCCCCCCCCCATCCTTTAAGAAGGCCACCTTGTCACAGAATACAGTGCCATAAAATCAAAAGACAAGGTGCAAGTCTAGTGAATTTGCTTCCTATGGGGAGAGGACATTGATACACATCTACTGACGGGAGGTGCCAGGGGGACCATCTGTGTAATTTCTGAACTCTTTACATGAAGTTTGATGGATCTGTTCTTGCCTGGTGCAAACTGCTGATTTATATCCACCGAGTGTCCCCTAGCTTGGGAAGCATCATAGATTCATTAGCAGAATTGGAAGCTCTCTAGAACTGGTCCACCTCTGTGTTTCTACGGTACCTTGCAAAATAGGGTAAGGTACCCCTGAATGGTAGCACCAGATTATAAATGTATTGCTATTGTTCATTTTAATACTGTTATTTGTAATTGCTGTGAACTTAACAGCACAGCAGTTCTTGCTTAATTCCAGTCATCATTCCCAGCTTCATACTTTGATTTCCCATGTCAAACTGGAATTCACGGCGTTTTCTGTTATGTTCATATCATATTTTTATTACCTTTTCACAATAAAGGCCCTTGAATAAAATCTGTATATTTGAACATGCCTTTGAAAGGGATTACTCAAACTATGTAATTAGTTATATCATAATGTAGAGTGTGCATATATATGCACACATACGTGTATATACAGGCAACGTATATAACATACACACAAACACACTGAGTAAGAGATTCCTAAGCAGATACTCCTAACAAAAAACTATACCTTGAAACTGGAGATGGTTGAATCCTTCCTGGCTGCGGTCAGTGTTTCATTGACCCAGCTGACAATGATTTCATCATTGACCTTCTCTCCGCCACCAATGTCTTCAAGGATATTCAGGGTGTACCTTAGAAGCGAAGCCAGGATATTTTCTCAAAGTCTGTTGTAACCTCAGAACTGTCCTGTACTTGACTGGGATCACCCCAAAAGTCCTCTTTGACCTGATATTCCTCTGCCTCCCACACACTCACAGTGCATATGAGTGATATTATAACAAAATAATTAATCTAATAAGTCTAATTCATCCCCAATTGTTTAGTCACTGTTTTGGGAATGTTAAAAGGTTTTGATACTCAAAATTCCTAGAAGGTCCCTCTTAACGGATCTCAGTGTAAATGACTCATTCTCATAGTGCTTAAAAAATAATCACTGACGTTAGGAACAGAAGGGAATCATTCTGCTCACCTTCTGCATAAAAAGAAGGCTGGAAAATTTTTTTATATGTGAGCATGCATCTTGGAAAGACATCCCAATTATGGAGCTCTTAAACACATATACACCCACAAAAACTGCATTAAAATGGGAAGAGCTACTGAGTTGTACCCACTTCAGATAGCGGGTTACAAAACTTCTGCATCATTTCCTTGTTTCCAGTATATTCTCCCCATTCCCTGATACTAAGACCTTTCAACTTCTTTTCCTCTCTTCCGTGCAATGAACATTTATTCATATTATACAGATAGTGACAATAATAATCTTCTGCATGAGCTGACTGTAATGGTCTTGCCCACAAGATATGCTTCCTGATCACATTCGTAACTAGGATGTAATCCTAGCTATGAGTTCTGCCTTTGTATTTAAGTGCAAACATAGGAGTGATAAAGATGTAGCCTGTAGAACCCTCTCAGTGATAGCATCAGGAAACTATTACAAGGCAAACTGAGTATACCAAAATGCTCTGAAGTTTGTGGCTGACTGACATACCTTCTCATCAACTGCCAGATTAAGGCCAGGGTGAGTGTACGGTTTCCTTCATTGAGATCTTGCCCAGCAATGCCAACGAGGGAAAATTTGGCTTGATTCTTTCCCAGTTCCACTGCATAGTTGCAGTTTTCAAGCTGTTAATGGCACAGTCGGTGTGGTTCAAAAATATAGGAAAAAAAAAAAAAAGAAGACAAGACACTGTTACTTTAAATTCCTTGGATCACTCAGCCCAGATCTTCCTGGGGAAACAGGAATTTTGGGGCTCTTGAAGTAATACAGCTGCTTGACTACACGCAGGCAGTTCCACCCCAAAAATACCATGGAAAACAGTTAACATTGAAGGAAATGTTCTTCTTTGTCGTCAGGGTCTGAAAAGCAGACTATTCTGGAAAATAAAAATTTATGGCTCACAGGTACCTCCAGCATCAAGGCATTGCACTGAGACAGAGAGTTAGTGTCCCAGTCAATATTTTAGGTCAGTAGATTGCTCTGATTTAACTGGATGGAATTACTCATCCAGATAGTTGCAAAAAAGCTTTGCATTTGGCACCAACTGTGTGATCGGTTCTTGATGCATTTGGTCAAGAATGCTTATCATCACTGTCTTCATTTGATGTGGAGGGCAGTGATCCAGACAGCTGCAATTAAGGTGGTGCCATATGTCTCTCAGTGCATATGTATTATAATTGGTGTTTAAAACAGTAGCAAAAGTGGTCTGCAAATACAGATTTTAAAGACTTACGAAGCAGATGTCAAGTCTTTTTACTTTACAAATATTTTTCACCTGTCAACAGAGCAAGTGAGTTGGATGTATGTTTATTTCTCAGGATGAAAAATTATTCACTAACTAGACAAAAAATCATTTAATGTGCTTTAGTTGGCACTGGAGAGCAATATGATTACCCACACTGCTGTTTAATACTATATAGACATTGAAACTATATTCTCTGAGGACAAGGCTCACTACTGGAGCTATTCCAGGTTTTTTTACCTTCTTCATGTTGCCACCCAGTTTAGGATATGGTGGTTTGTTCACTCTGTTCCAGTCTACTGGCACTTTGATCTTTTCATAGAGCTGGAAGATAACCAAGGCATCTGACAGGTCACTGAAAACAACAACAAAGATACATTATTGTCCAAAGAACAAAGAAAAGAAACACAATTAAACTTAGCAGAGGTAAAATTAGTTTCCTAAAATACAAAAAGCAGCATATATTCTGTATATATATTCTGTAAGCAGTTTATGGCTGTGTTTATCATCTGAAGAAACTGTAATATCTTGTCTTACCTATATAAGTGATTTACACGTGGATTAACACCCAGGGAGTTCATCCAGTTCCTGAACGTCCTCTCTTCCCTTGTCTCACCTAAAACAACAGATATATCAATCAACAAGCCTGCAAAACAAAACACTCTGCTAAAATAAGTGTCTTGTGAAGAAACCCTAACTCTGAATTTACAGTGTGCTGAAATAACAAATGGAGACACTGGTTGACATGAGAAATAAGAAAGCATGGTACACCATGCAAAATTTCTTCATGGCCTATATATTATAGTATTTTGGCAGATTGGCCTTTAAATGCCTTCAAGAAATCAAGAACAGCCTGTGCCCCAGCATGAACAGCTTCACTGTGAGGTTGAGACAGAAGGACCTGAAGTGCAACCAATGATCCATACAGTAGTACTCCTGACCCCAATCCAGAGCAAGTAGGCAGTAGGTTTATGCAAGATCTGATTTTTAATTTACATCCTCAAATAAGAGAATGCCAGATCAACTTGAATTTCAACTAAAAGCATGCTCAATAGTCCATACTGGTTCAGACATCCCACAAACCTTTTTGTCTTTAAAAGTGTAATCCACAGAACAGAGCCCCAAATTATGAGAAGCTACAAGCAGGTAAGGGACAGCTTCTGCTTCCAAAGGCTGCCTGTGTTAACAGGGCAGCAAATACATGTCAGAAGGACATAAGATTAGGTTGATGTATCATCAACTCAGAGCTGGGGATACGGTGGCACGGGTGGCCAGTAGCATCTTTTAAATGCATTTTCCTGACCTTCAATGGAGCTCCAGTCGATGTCCTGGTTCTCTGGCTTATGCAGGGCAGGGTATTTGTTGAACAAGTTGGCGATGAAGGCCAGATTCAGCTTGGGGTTCCCCCGGACAACGTCAGTGGCCGTGACGAACTGCCGGCAGCCCAGGCGCTCCGCCTGCTGCAGCATGCACTCCGCTCGCTGGACATCGTCCTTCTCCTGTGCTGGCACAAAACGGGGCGTCAGCCTCACCTCACTGCCTAGCACTGCATGCAAGACCTACCTGGGGTCTCTGCATGTGGATCTAGGTGTGGAACTGTCAAAGCAGGTCCTTGATGGATTTATAGCTATTTCCTTTCCCACTTCTACTAATGGCAAGTCTGTGTTTTCAAATGGGCTTTGCCTGTAATTCAGCCATCTCACCATACTGCTTCTACAGTCTTATTCCATACAAAATGTGATGGTTTTATGAAGTTCCCAAACAAATTTATTTAAATACACTTGTTACATGCTAGTAGTTTATCAGTGTGGTTGAATAGTTGCTAAAGTTTTAGAGATAATATCTAATAAAAATCAAACCACAAAATTTAATTCTTTGAAAGCTTTGATTTCTGAAATACAAGATCATGTTGCAATTCTAAAAAGGATTTGCTTGTTCCAACATCCCAGTGCAACCCTATGTTGACCAGCAATGCAAGTAACAGACAGAAAATATCGGCATTTACTCTAAACTTATCTCATCTTACCCTTAATCCTGACATGTCAATAGTAATAGCTGGAATGCCTTCTTCATCTCCCTTGGGGGCAACTTGGTTCAGCAAATGGTAATAAGCTCTTGAGTCCTGTGACAGACAGAGAAATTAAAGGGAAGAAAAATTACATCTAAAGCTCAGCCTCTGCATGCCAGTACTTCCCTGAACGATGTGCCTGCGTGCTTCGTTTTTATTACATCAATCATTGGGCTACATAATTAAATTAATTAAGCTGGAAGCACTTAGTAATTCCTACTTTATGCTGTGCTTGCCAGATCTATTTCTTCCCGAAGCCAATATATATGTGTTGCAGAATGTTCAACACATGATACAAAACACTGTGTGCTGCACTTACTAAAAGGACAGCAACAAGAAAGAGACATTAGAATTTACTTAATCGGAACATAAAATTAGAGATATGAAAATGCATACCTTTATAATGTTGTAGAAGTCGGGCTGCTGAGCATTTAATAGAAGAAAATGCAGAAGGAGAAAGCAGATGTTTAAAGAGGATTTCTAAGCAATGCTTGAACAGTTATGGAAGAGAAAGCATAGTTTTCAAGGACAAAAGTTAAAACTAACAACAGTATCAGCATTTTTCAGGAAAAAGGGCAGGAACAAGACAAGAATTTAACATGCTGTGTCTTTAATCTTTTGTGAAGTATAATGTTGCTTACATATGTGAAAAATGTTAATCAAAAATAGCTGAAAGAACTGAAAATAAAGCTACACGGTAATATCTAGGGACTTGACTAACTCAACTAATGTTCTTCAAAATATAAAGTAGATTACATGGAGTATATTAAATATTTTACATCTACATTACCACCCAGCATATCTAGAAGTGGTTATTTATAACAGAAGTGAGTTGGGGAAACAGACTTAGAGTATGGCTGTAAATGCTGAAGTCTTGTAAGTGTGCCTTATTTTCCAACTGTAACTACCATAAGTGCAATTTAGCTTTCAACTGCAGATAGGATTTAGTCAGCTGCACTATAGCCCTCTTGCCTTGCCTACAGAAAGATGGGAAAGACTCCATTCCCTTCCCTTTCTGTGATATTCTCCAATTACCTCCACCCAGTGAACCAAAAACCTGTTACAATAAAAATTGGACTGTCAAATTTGACTCTCCATCCCTCCTGTAGCATTTCCCAAGTTTCTTTCTCTATTTCAGGTAAATGCTTGTGCTTATGCTTCAGTCCCTAGTGAAACCAACAACCAAGTATCTCTGGAGCTGAGTTTTTCACTTGCTATACTGGCAGCAGTCAGGTCAGGTTGTAGCTGGTGAAGTCAGTATGCTGGCCAGTACCCTGGCTTTCCTGAAAGCCAGCTCAGACACCCTTCCGTGATATATCCCTTACAGCTCTGGGATGCTAACTGGGCCTCACACTGGGTTTTAGTGTCTGAAATTCATCTGTGCACACCACTGAGGTTCAAATACATCTGGGAAGAATGAACATACTAGAAGAAAGCTCTGCTGAAATCTGCACCCATGAGCCCATGAAGTCCCAAGTATGTGAAATATGCTGCGTGGACTCGAGACCCATCCCTAAAAGTGTAGGGATATATTATTTTGGATAGCCCCACTGAACTAAAACCTTCAGGTCAGTGCATTCTGGGCTACAGCAACGCTTGGGGCAGAGGTGCAGGTAACCCAGGTGCTGTACTGAAGGGAAGATCAAGTGTGGGAATTGGAAGAGCCCCATCCCCTTCCTCTACATCTAGTTACATGTTTGAGTAAGGTCCAGGCTTTTCCAAACCAAAGTCAGGTCAAGAGTCACTTAAGGAAATTTAAGAAGGAGGAGAGCAATAGAGGCAAGGAACTGAAAAGACAGTGGTAGAGTCTATATGTCCTGTCCAGAGCCAGCAGCCATTCCTTTTCCAGGTGTTTGGTGTGCTGAGGCTGATAGTGATGACTGGGAGGGTGGGAGGAAGAGCAATACTACTGAGTGGAAAGGTAAACCCCACTAAAAACATTCTATGCACCCAGCTCCATGTCTACAACAAAGCAGTCTCAGCTGCTTGGATTGTTACAGTGTTCAATCCCTGTATGGAAGACAGAAATTTGGGTGGGAGCTGCTGTTTTGCTGTTGTTGGTCAGTGTTTCTCATACCTTGATGTCTGAGCTGAAGTTGTTGACTTTGTTGCATCCTGCATTTTCCAGATGATAGTTTGCCCACCTCAGCAGCAGGTCCTCTGGAGACAACTTCATCAGATCCTCCAGGCTCTCTCCTTCTCTCAGAAGAGCGATTAAGGCTAAGCGGGGCGGAGGGGCAAGAAAAAAACAATGATGTGAGTACTTTTTGAGGAGAATGTATGGCTGTTTTCTCTCTAAAGGTGAGTGACCAAAGTGTTGCCAAAATTGAAGATGGGTTAGCATGACAGAGGACATAAACAGACAAAGGGTCTCATCAATAAAATGAGAAAAAGGCTACTATTTGTGTGTCTAGCTGTGGACCACATAGAAGACAATTTGAGTGTGGTCTAAGAACTCATGAGCAGGGACATCTTCAACTAAATCAGTTTGCTCAGAGTATGACCTGATCTTGAATGTTTTTAGGGATGAGGCATCAACCACCTCTTTGGGAAACCTAGGTCAGCATTTGACCACGTTCGTCACAAAAAATGTCTTCCTTATATCTAGTCTAAATCTACCCTCTTTTGTTTAAAACCACTATCCCTTTTGTATCACAACAGGTCCTGCTAAAAAGTCTGTCCCCATCTTTCCTATAAGCCTCTTCAGGTACTGCTATAAGGTCTCCCTGGAGCCTCTTCTCGAGGCTGAAAAATCCCAACTTTCCCAGCCTGCCTTCACAGAAGTGTTCCAGCACTCTGAGCATTTCTGTGGCACTTCTTTGGACATGCTCCAGCAGGTCCAAGTCTTTCCTGAGCTGAGAAGTCCAGAGCTGGACTCAGTGATGCTGAGCACAGGGGCAAGATTGTAATGAAAATATGAACGTAGACTTTCTGCAGCTTAGATTAAAGAAATCTCAGTGACCTTCACACTGAAACTGGATTCACACAGGTATTCTGGAGTACTTGCACATGACTTCATGGGCTTGGGCACCAGTAGTGTTAACTTGTCTGTCATTTGGAGAAGGCACCCTGTTTTACAGAAAAATTAATATAGTATTCATAAAAGTAGAAACAGACAGGAGGGAAGGACTGACTCTTGCAACTGCAGTATGTTCAGCTGATCCCTGTGTCGTGGTTTTGCCCAGTCGGCCAGCCCCTGGGGCTGAGAATGGTTTTGTCCAGGTGGATTTCCGGACAAGAAGCCAATTAAAACTCTCAGTAACGCCTTTGCTAATTACATATTTAAGAAAATGGAAGAGAAGGGTTGTGTCGCAGTTAAAAATTAGGCAGCCATGTAGGAGAGGTGGTGGCGGGCCCCAAGGTGGGCCAAGGCCCTCTCCTCCCCTGGCTTGGGCCGGGGGCAGGTGTGGCACTGAAGCCCCCCCTTTTGTCTTGTAAGAGGGTGAAGAAAAAAAAACTTTAGAGAAGAGCCTGGATGAGAAAAGCTGCAGAAGGAATTCCAGCAAAGAAATAACGGAGTGTCCAAGGTCAAAACTGGCAGTCGGAGGAGAGAGAGAAGAAAAGCAGGAAAGGAGGGGCTTGCTTCTCCCCGCCTTTCGCTCTCTCCCTTCAGCAGAAAAAAGACTGAAAAATAAAACCCTGCTACCTGTGAAAGTTTGTTAGGGTGAGGAGACCCCCGTGCTACTTGTAAAAGAGCCTATACTGGAGTAAGTTGATGCATGAAGAAGCCGAGACTTCATGAGAGACCTAAGATAAGGCAGAGTCCTGTTGGAGATTTTGTGACCCTGAGGGAAACCTATACTGGAGCTAGACTGCCCAGGTGGGATGTTGGGATTCATGTGTAGAATCCATGCTAGACCCATGCTGGAGAGGTCTATCGAGGACTGTTCTCCCATGGGAGGGACCTCCATAGGGAACAGAGATGGACTCATAAGCCATTATCCCTTGTAATCCCATGGAAGAAAATCCACAGTAAGCAAGTGTCCCCTTGCAAGACTATGGAAGAAAAAACCCTCAGAACCTGGGTAACGCCCAGCCTCTGGTCTTAGTCCAGAAGGGGGGTAGGCGCAGTCCTGGAGGCTGACACAGCGAGAGAGAGATGAAAGAACTCCAGCTGCAATGAGAGTGCTTCAGAGTTATTGAGGAGACCTGGAGCCCCAAAAATGGAGAATGAGACTGATTTTCCTCCTTGGACTGATATAAAGGAGGGAGAAGTATTTCTGTAAATACATAGTACTTTTACTTAAGTAGAATTGTTGTAAATATAGTTCTTTAATTTTAGCTTGTTAGTAATAAATGTTCATACTATTTCCCCCAAATTCAGTCTCTTTTGTCTGCATAAACCTTCTCTCAAATAATAGTAATTGTGTGGGAGGGGTGTGAAAGCAAATTGATCCAGAGCAAAACCACGACACCCTGCAGCATGAAAGGCTTTAGAACAAGTTTTGAAAAGAAGAACTAATAACATGGAAACTAGTTATTAATGTGATAAAAAGGAAGAGTGTGTCACACTACTCTTGATCTTCTTCCAATATCTTTTGTCAATCCTTGAAAGAAATATGGATTTGCTACATAAAAGAAATGTGGAGACATACTATATCTGGAGTTCCATAGATAATTTGATATAGGGTGCAATGGGGTTAAACTGAACCAGAGGAGGATAATGGAAGCATTTGAAACTAGACAGAATATTCTATGAAGAGAATGGTGTTAACTGTAGGCTGGTGGAAGGATTCTCGTGGAGTTCATCATGAATTGATTTTTGGATTAATGGTTTGGGGGTTTTTTTTGCATCAATTATCTTGGCACAAATACTAGCACTGTGCTAAAAATGTGAAGATGATATTCACTAGGTGGCATAGTCAATACAGAGGACGATCAGGAAATCAGACAGAGCGAACTAGATGACAGTAATAAAAACAGAATGTAATTTAATAGTGCCATGTTCAAAGACATTCACTAGGGAATTGATATGAATAACTGCTATGAGCTAAAAGCTCATATGAACAGAGGATGAGAATAATTTGGGTGTATTAGATGTCTTCTGAGCTACTCTGAGCCACCATTTGATATGACCATAGGAAAAACAAACATGGTATTAAGTGTATCCCAGGTAATTGCCATTAAGGTTGGGATGTACTACTATCTTGATATCATGTGCTCATGAAAGTTCATTGGAAATACAGTGTCCTATGTTCATGAAATGGGAATTTTTCCTGGAACAGCTGCAGAGAAAGGCTATCAGGAAAAGAGAGAACTTGAAAAGAAATCAAAATTATCTTGGCTTATCTACCCTGACAAACTGAAGTTTTAGATGAGAAGTGAAACAGAAAGTACCAGAAAGTCAAAAATAGCAATTAAGCAAGGCAAGGCTACCTACAAAGGAATGGAAACTCTGGGAACTGGTGGTTTTGGCAATGAAAGGGATGGAAATGTGAAAGGGGTGAGGCAATGAAGGTAACACCTGTATGGAAACTAGAGGACAGAAATGTCACTCTTGGTTGAGCAGACTATCCAGAGGCATAAGGAACAAGGCAGCAAGATGAGGTGCCATGTGAACTGCATGTACACACCCACACCCTCACCCTGCAGCTACTTCATGGAGAATTTTGGCATTGGTGAGACACATCTGGAGTGCCAGTTTGTGGCTTCTCAATACGACAGAGACATTGACAAGCTGAAGCAAATTAGTGGAGGAAGACCAAGCTGGTTGGATTGCTGTATCTGATATATGGGAAGAGGATGAGAAAACTGCATTTGTTTAGCTTGGAAAGAGGTTTGAGAGAGGAACAAGTATTGTCTTCAACCATTATAGAGGAACCAGGTCTGCATTTGCCCAGTATGCACAGCAAAAACATGAAAAGTTGTGGACACAAGGTGCGGGAAGGGAAATTCCAACTAGATATAAGAAAAACAAGTTCAGTGCAAGCGTGGTTGGGCTCTGGAATAGTCTGCCCAAAGAACACTGGAGAAGGCCCTGAGCAACCTCATCTACCTGTACTGCTGTAAGCAGGTACCTTGATGGCTGAATCAGAGGACCTCCAGAGGTTCCTTCCAGCCTAAATTATTCTGTGATTCTATAATTCTGATTTCACAAAGAGGAGATGTTTGGCAATCAAGAGTAAGAATGAGCAAAGCTCTCTGAATGCAGATTTCTTTATCCCAGATTTAATGCCAAAACATCAATACTTGGGTGTAGATCATCATTCCTGGTCCAATGAGCATGAAATGGCTCTGAACATATAAGTCTACAGTCAGCCGTGGACTTTTGATTGCTGAAACTTGTGAAAAGCAAGGAAAACTCCAGCAGTCAAGAAAAAAGGCAACAGAAACTTGAAGAAAAAAATGTATGGGTTTTTTTTTTTTTTGAAAGAGCTTTATCCTAAAGACTGTTCAGTGATAACAGTAGAGCACTGAAATTAAGAGCCATACATACCTTCATTCCTACTGATCTCTATGTCAGCAAAGAGTCCAATTTTGATGACTTGCCATAAAAGACCCAGAACCAGGTAAGGTTTCCCTTCTTTTAAGTCTTCAGCTCCAATGTTAACAACATGGCACCCAATGGCTGAAGCAGAGTTCAAGGCCAAGTTCAGATTTTCCTAAGGAAAGAAGAGATGTTTTGAATGACGCAGTAACTGGAGAACTGAGGATACAGGAAGGGAGCACAGCCAAAACTAGTGAAATTTGCAGGCAGCTTCACTGTGGATGCATTTATGTACACAGAACCGTGTCTTTCCTGATGCAATGCTCTGGGTGAGGTCTCATCAGAGTAGAGGGACTGAATCACCTCCCTTGACCTGCTGGCCACACACCTTTTGATGCAGCCCAGGATACATGTCTGACCACAGGGAACAGGGGAATGCAGTATCTCCTGGGGAGTACAGGTAAGTTCTGGATGTCAACATGAAGACAGAGAGAACCATGTCACAAAGCACTGGAGCTCAGAGCATATGTTTGCATTCACAGGGATGTCCTGGCTCAGTCCTGGTTACCAAACTCAGGCTCTCCCTACAGCTACTGCTCAAGCACATGCTCAAGTACAGACTTAGCTACAGCATGGGGCAGGCTCTCCTCTGCTCAGTCTTGCACACATGGAGGAACGAGAGAGCTACAACCCAAGTGACTGGCAGATATTCCAGGCCCAGCTCTCCCTAAGCACTAGGCAAAAGCCCTGATGCCTAAGTTCCAAGTTGCCAGCTGTTCACAAAAAGCACTCTGGTAGAGGAATCAGTATGATTCCTGTTAAGTTTTTAACCTCGCAGTTCAGCCAAGGTGAAGTCTGGATATTTTCTTTCTGAACTTCAGAGAATGGACTCCTGAGAGTGTTCAGTGGAATCAGAGGGATACAGAGATTCACAGTGAGGGGCAGAAAGCAGGTGATATTTCAGGAACATGATGTTCCTTCCCCATTTCCATTTAAAACAAAGTGAATAAGAAAATTTGATCCATAGGTCTACACTATTAAAAAAGGTGGCTTGGTAAACAGAGGACAAGTAAAGTGGGTAAAGAAGCCTGGAAAATATAATTTATGATACAGATTTGCAATTTTTCACGTGGATTTCAGCACTGCTGGCATGACAGGGAGATCTGATTAGATACAAAATGCAGAGAGAGACACAATGTAAATTCTCATAAGGTAGAAAAATTGGACCATTTCAAATTAATTACCTTTTCTCCACCAGACAGCTGTAAAAGAGTTAAGTTAAAGTGGAAGCTATATTGATCAAATCATGTCTATCTGTGACAGGGATTGATCTAAGCTGCATCATTAAGCTATGCTGCTGACCAAAACGATTAGAACTGAAAAATGTGATATACAGCATAAAAATCCAATTTAATGGCTTCTGAGCTTACTTGAGTCTGGCTAATGTTCCATCAAATCAGAGTAGCTGAGGGCTAAACTGGGTTAGATTCATATGTATTCCATATATCTATTTATAGTCTACACCCAGATACATAGGAGTTGTTCATATAAAAATCTCTCTACATAATGCTCAGTGAGAAACACAATAAACTTTAAATAGGTGAAAATTAGCATCATTTTTTGTCCAATTTTAAAGTCATACACATGTGCATGTAATAGAAATACAGAAGGGCTTCAGTAATCAAGGTGAAATAGCAAGGCAGGCAAAGGCTATGGTCCCATTTCAGGCATGTTGCACACCATGGTACTTCCCGGATCACAGTTAATATTTTGGTGAGGACATCAGACTGCAACACAGCAGTTGTGAGGTCAAGTCCATCACCATGCCTTAGATGTGGGGGTTCAGCCTTTTGAGAGCTACTCCAGCTGGAACTGGTCACTGTACTATCTAGCTGCTCTTGCATATGGCATCTACCAAAAAAGTATCTAAAGCTTTGATCTGGTAAACATTACACATTGTGTTTGGTTTTGTTGTTGGACTTCTCATATGTTTGGAGAGAAATAGAAATATAAGTCTCTTAAGTTTTTATGACATGGACCTCAGCATCTCACTTTACCACAAACAACTTTGCCTGATTGTGTTGGGCAGAACCATGGTATATCTAGCCTTTGTTCTAAGTGATTATATGAAATCATCCTAAGGGAAAAAGAAAAGAATCTTTTTGCACTTTAGTACCTGTATTGTGAAGGGCGTGAGTTTCTTTTTGTTGATTGTTCTCTCATCAATGGTATCTGGCACTGAAAAGTTGATCATCTTACTGGAAATATAAGAAAAAAAAATAACAAGAAATACACTGACAGCTACTCATGCACAAAATACAAATATAGCTTTTGTCACTACATTGTAGGACAAGTCTTGGAGCTGGAGAGTTACTTTACAAATACAGACAGTCACCCTCTGTTTCTACATATACACACAGAGGCACACACTCAATACTTGAGCAATTCTTTTGGGTCGCATACAGATTGTGCTACAGGTGTGAAGCCAAGAATGCCACAAGGTGAAGTCATGTGAAAAGGTTTATTGTGCAGAAAATGTCTGTGAAAGCACTCACTATTTTGTGCTGCTTTGTGTGAAACCCCAAAAGTCCTTGGGCAAAAATAAAACCAAGTAGCTCCTCAAATTTCACTGACTTCATCTAATTGTAAGGGTCTAGAGGCAAGAAAAAAATCCTCACTAAACATGAAAGATGCTTTATATTTTTGAAGATAAAAGAAGCAAAAAATCATATTATTATTATTAAGGCCCTGAGTCTGCTAAGGTATGTGAGCTTAATGTAAATTCAGCAGCTTCTGTTTAAGCAGATGTGAGTTTTTGCAGACTCATGGTTCCCATTTGTGAGAAAGATAGGAATTATTTACCAAAGCACTATGCCATCGCCGACTGCCTGGAAGAGGTCATCTGTTTCTGGATTCATTGGGACCACGTGCTTACAGTCAGGGTCCTTCTCAAGGGCTTTGTTAATCCAGTTGACAAAGGCATATTTCTCTTCCTCTGTGGACACAGTGTCAAATCCATCAGTTTGTTGTGCAGTACCTCTACCACCATTTTACTTAAAAAGACAGACCTCCCGGGGCAGACGTCTCTCCCACCAGTGTGACTGATCAACAAAACCCTTTAAGGAAGAAGGGTCTGAGGAGACAAGCAAATGAGCTGAAGACAGCAATGGGCTTGAGCTGGTTAATGCACCCTTGATAGGCCTTCCCACTCACCAGGGTTCCCTGGTGTCATGAGGGCAAACATAATATAGAAACTGGTAGTGAAGTTCATGTGATTCAACTATATGGTGCAGATGCTAAGCTCTGCAAAGAGTATTTTGTACGTGCGCCATAATTTGAATGCATTTTTGTACCATTCTGCTAAATAGAAATCCCATATAACTTCAAATAAATTCAAGTAAGTCAATTCTGTACTGTACTTTACACCCTCTTCATGTGAAATATCTAGACTGGATTGGGCAATAATTTGAATGTATTTGAATGGATCACTCTGCTAAATGGAAATCCCACGTAGCTTCAAATAAGTCAATTCTGTATTGTACATTTCGCTCTCTTCATGTGGAATATCTAGACTGGCCAGTATTGGACTCTGACAAGAAGCATTTAGTGGGTAATGGGCAAATGTTGCCTGTAGTTCAACAGGGCTGTAGCATAGCTGTCCTGTACAGCAACAGCTCACGCTGCCCCAGCAGCTCAGAGAAGGAGCCCTCTGTGCTCAGGCGGGTGGAAACATCGCAGGAAGCATCCTCTGTTCTCGCTGCCCTGGAGAGAGTTAGCCTCCCACTCTTGCCCCTGGGGAAGACAGCCAAAGGTGAGACCTCCTCTCTGTGGAGCTGCTTCAGTGTGAGCTGTGCCCAGGAGGCAACAGAAGCCACCATGGGTGCCCCAAACTTTCAGCTTGGAAAAAAGGGCTGGGATAAGAGCCCTGATGGTGTTGTGCCCTTTATAGAAAAAAAGTCAGAAACTATCTGAGTTTACAGAATAGCTGATAGACTACTGGTAAAATGTATGAGGAAATGGGTTAGAAACAGTGGTTTGCCTCACTGGTGAGCAGGGAAAGCAACAGGCCAATCCGTGTGCTGCTGCTGCAGCTGTGCTGGGAGGCTGTTCTCCAGCAGGACTGCAGGGCATTTAAAGTAATGGAAGATAAACAGGCTGGAGCTTCCTCCTGTAGCCACAGCTGTGTCCACCCCAGTAAACTAGCTCAGACTACTTTTGACAAAGACCCTGCTCTGGTGCTTTGGTCACCTTCACAGCTCTTTGCCACACACCAGCCTTGACAGAGCAGCCATCGAAGGTCACTGAGGCCAGAGCACCTGGGCTTGCACTGAGATAAGGCGCATATGATCTGTGAGGGCTCACTTGTTGCTATCAACACAGGACAGCTGTACCTACCTGAGTAAGAGTGTTGTGTGCCAGCACTGGACTGCTCAGATGTCCCACCAATAGCACAGATCCCCTCCTTCTTGTTGATTTGTTTTCGGAATGACTTGGCAACATCATCACTCTTCAGGTTTTGGAAAATCTTTCAAGTATGAGAGACAATTTTAAAATTTTAGAGAATTAAACCAAGATAAAAGAGCTCTTGGGCCAGGAGACACATTCTCTCTGTTTCATAAATAGGAAAGGACAGCTTGAGTATTTTTCAATGGGTTTCTGTGTACAATCTGTGTCTCTGCTGTGGTACAACAGGATTATGCACAGATTTTATGCTTTCAAAGCAGTGAACAAGGATCAGCTAAATAACAGAAATGTTGCTTTGGAGGAGAGCAGTTTGGGTCTGAAGAAAGGGCAAGTAAAAACCTGCTTCTCCATCACAAGGGAAATCCCTCTGTTTTAGCATTTGCTTTTGACCCAGTTCAGACAAGAAAAAATGCCTCATAAAGTTTTCGGTTTCAATCAGCGAAACTTTTTGTAATCATCTAGCCAGAACATAATCTTTTTGCATATTGCAACTGAAGAACTTTATCTTGCTGCATCAACCAAACAGAAACATACAAAGCCTATGCAATAAGCAGCTGCATTCATGTAACTTGTCCCAGGTAATTGCAAGCTTTCTAGTTTGGTTATCTTCTGCTTTCAGCTTTTCCAGTGTGGAGACTCCTTGGATTGGTGAGGCGCCCATGAGACCCTATGCTTGTGCCTCTGCTGTGCCCTGGAGGCCACCTTGAGTACCCCACCTGGCATTTTACGTACTGAAATAAATAACATTTTACTTACTGAAATAAATTCATCAAAAGTGATCCTGCCATTCCCAGTGGTTGTCACATTCTGAATGAGTTCTCTGGCTTTATATCCCGGGAGAGGGAGATTGGCTGCCTTTAACACTTCTGTTAACTCATTGGCATCAATGAAACCATCCCCATTGATATCTGCAAAGGTTAAAGCAAATTTTACATTCTACATCAGCCAAATGAAATTTTCTGCATGTAAAGGGTGTTGTTTTTATTTTACCCAAGGCACATTACATATAAAGATTTACTGTTTTGAAATCTGGTATTTTCAACTGCTCTGGTGTCATTCTCAGGCAAGAAAAAATTACAATCACCTTTTAACAAACCAAAACTCGTAGTGATGAATTTATATTTTTGAGACATATAGTAGTACTATCTTAACAAAGCTAGGTTTAAATGGATATAACTGCCTTTCCAAGATTTACACACAGACAAATGTGATTTATAGAGGAAGCATCCTTTCTACAGAACAACTAAAGAAAAAGAAATTGATGCAATATGCGTGTGCATTTATTATATAACTTCTGATTTTGACCTATTTTCTGCATCTAATATCATCAGAAGAAATTAACTGAGAGGCTTGGAACTGCATATGGTCATAATAAATAAAATAAAAACTTAGATGTTTCTTTGTGATGGTGCTAACATGAATAGTCATGCTGAGCTTCCTGCTAGATCCGGGGTAGTATTTTATGAAAAGATCACAGATACAGGTTACACAGTCCTTTCTTCTACACTAGTTTGTGCAAAAATCCACAGATAAAATAGCAAACTGAGTTTATCACAGGTTTTTCTTCTCCCGCCTGCAGGCTGAGGTGATTTCAAAGAAGTGTGTGCTGATTTCCTGCATAGTAAGTTGCAGTTTGAGTCACTTGTTGCATGCTATGAAAAGGAACTCAGCTCTCAGCATCAGTAGCACGGATTAATACAGATTGCAAAGAACATCCTATTAATTTCTGAAGTCATACAACAAAAGGATCTTGACTTGGAGAGGGAAATGTCTATAAGAGGAATGAGAGCTGCTTTCTAACATTTTGGGTGAGCAACCTGAGCAACCTGGTGTGGTGGAAGATGTCCCTGCACATGGCAGGGGAGTTGGAACGAGATCATCTTCAAGTTCCCTTCCAATGCAAACCACGCTAGTATTCTATGATTTGTCTTGTCAGTGCATTCGGTGTAGGGGACACTCACAGAGACCAGATTTTTAAGATTGCCGGCCTAGACCACTGTGTGATCAGAAATCAAATGATCACCACCTGACAACTGATCAGTGCATAATCCAGCAAGGCTGATAGATCTGCTAAGAAAAGTTAAAAGAGCTGTAAGAAGAAAAAGGACCTTTTCCTGCAATTTGGGTAGACAGTGATGCATCTGTGTGATGTGACTTTGCAGGAGACAAATCAGATGAACCTTTAAAGATTTGGAAAGGAAACACATATCAAAAATATATGGGGTTTGAAAGGTCACTGTAAAGGGATTACAAATGTTTTAGCCATTTGCACATTTGTCCTCTCCATACTCTTCCTTTCCGTAGGGAGTACTCAATTCACACTAAAATACAACCTTTTTGCTTCCAAATAATTTGTCAGGAATTAACAATATTCTTAGCAAAACATTTGAGCATATTTCCAACATGGTTTTCTGTACAGCCTTTGAGTTTTTTTTCATAAACCCCTACGGAGCCCCAACATTCACCTCTGGTAAGAGGCCATTGCTTGGCAGTGTGCTGATGTGGTTTCATCTGTAAGACCTGCAGTGGCAGGAAAAAGACTTTCTGTGGTTGCGGTGTCACAGCAGATCAGTGCTGGAGCAAACTCCATTTCTTCACAGGTGGTCAGTACATGACAAAAGAGCTTGCTATGGCTTTGCACTTCAGCTGTGTCTTTCCTGTTTGCTGTACTCACCGACTTTGCCGAAAGCCTCCTGTAGCTCTGCCATCTCCTCCTCTGAGAAGTGTGCTGTTGACGCCATTTTTTATTTCTCTGAGTGGCAGGTCTGCAAGAAGAAAACGCTTCTTTTAATTGGTGCATTTTGGGTTTGCAGTTGTGATGAAAAAGAGAGTTTTTCACTTGGATTTTTCCAAGTCCCAGAGCAGCTCCCCATAGCTGAAAACCCAGATTCTCTCTGTATCCTGAAATCAAGTGAAGGGGTAAAATCTTTGTTGTTTTGCCAGGCCCTGCTCAAAATCCCAACAGCTTTATTTATACTAATTTATCTGGAATTAAATCCTACCTCTGCAAACTTTTGTTTCTCAAGGAGAAAGCAGACCAATTTGTGCTGGCTCTTGCTATTCCCCCTTGAAAACGCAATTCACCATGAATTTCTTCAGTAGTGCTGGCAGAGAAGCAGTAGCCCTGGGTGCTTCCCAGGGCTCTGGGTTGCAGTGACAACCCCAGGGGATATTTGCACCTTTGGGTACCTGATGAGGAAGCTGGGTCACCCTTGCAAGGTGGAAGAGTGGAGAGAAGCTCCTTTGCAAGGTGTTCAGAGCACCAGGTCTGGCTTCCCAAAAGTCAGCTACTTCTTTTAAGGACTTTCCTCCCAAGATATCCAAGTACCTGAGGTTGGGTAGCTTTGGGAATGTGTGGCTAGAAGGAGTTTTACCGCCTTTTCTCTCATCAAAGATATAAAGCAGGAGAAAGGATTGGACTTTCGCTTTCTAGACACCTTTCTTAATAATCAGAACAGGAAAGTTTACTTCCTTGTATCACATCATTAAATACACTGCCAGAAGATGCACACTATACCCCTCTGGTTTTTCATGTACCTTCCGTCCCTTGCATCTATTCATGAGGAAACTATTCAGGAGACAGACTATCTATTATTCTATATTTGTGAGAATGACTCTAGTGTCCTATGTCTCTTTAACTATTAATTAACCAAGCAACTATTTAAATAGAATAGAATAGAAACCTGAGTTGATCTTGAGAAGTGGTTGCTGTAGCTACATTGTTCAAATGAGAGGGGAAAAAAAATCAGAAATACCCCATTCCCGGACTAAAATTAATATTGCAAAATTAGAAGAAAAATTACAGATTTGCTATAGCCCTATATAAAAATGCAGAGTTAGGTACAGCCTATCTGGGCTTCAAATTCAATGTGCTCCAGACCTCATGCATTGATTCCTTGTCTCTGTGAAAACCAGTATGGACACAGCTTTGAACTAGCCCAAAGGCAATCTAACGGGGTTAGCTTCTTGTCTGCTGCCTCCCTGTAGCATTATGCATCCTTTTTCTGCCTAGTCACTGTGGTTTTAGGATGAGGACAGCAGTGAAAAATCCATTTGTTGACTCCAACCTTCACAAGTACAGAAATGCAGAAGAATCCACAATGCCATCGCTCTTGTGGCACAAAAACCCATGTGCGGTTTTCAGCACAATGGGGCTGGTGACTGCTATTGAAATACAATATTAAAAGTGGTTCTAACCACCATACTTTCAAGGATTACCTTTAAAAATCACTCTGATACACTAGCAATGTGGGTTATGTATACTAGGGTAAAATTAGATCCATAGTCTTTCCCCATCGTCCTGGCATCCTTCCTGCCTCTGATTCCTCACTATCAATCTTTTCTGTTGCCTGCTGTGTGTTTTTGCAAATTGTGGATTAACTAAAATGCACCTGGACACATGAAAATCTTACACTATCAGCAAGAAAATCCATATGCTGCTGCACGATCATCCCTTCCAGTCCAGTCACTTGATCAAGAATTATAATTTGCCACACAACTTTTAATAGCATTAAGACTGTTCTAGGCTTAACGGGTAAGAAACACCACAGGTTGTTGCCTATAATATTACTTTTGCAAAGTAACCTTGAGGAAAAATTATCACCAACATAAAACTGACTCTTCTTGATTGCATGAGAAGTTGTGGCCTCTGATAAGTAGCCAAGTGATTTGTTAAATACAGAGAATCCTATTAATAGTACATCTGTTTGCATGTGTTGGCATTTATACTAATAATACATAATAGGATGAAGGGCTTTGCTGTAATGACCCCTTCTGACATGTTTTTTAGGTCAGTATTATCCATTCCATTGTAAAGGTAACTACGCTTGGCTGAGCAACCAGATGCATCTCTGCACCAAGAATGAGAACTGGTCCTTGATCTCCTGAGGAGTACTTGTACCCAGGCAGCAGAAGGATTGTCACTGCCTGCTTCAACACACAATTGAGTTTCTTCTACATTTTCACCTCCCTATTATCTCTTGATTTCAGCCTGTCAGCTCCAGCATCTAACATCACTGGCTATTGCTGAGTAATACCCCGCTGTTTTCGCAGCAGGGAGATTTGGACAGGCACCCTGCTGCCATGTGCACCGCTATTTCGGCAGGTCAAATGCATCATAACCCATCATCTCTCTGAGGGCTTGACACTGGTGCTCGCCACTGTATGTAAAATCCATACCAACAAAAAAAATCCATACCACATAATGCCATGTAAAATCCATACCAACAAAAACATCCCTTTATAGCTACCACCTCTATACAGTTTCAGGGTTATCTCTAATGCTATTTTCAGCAAGAGACTGCAATAAAGGCAGGGAAAAAGTCTTCACTGCAGATCTTCGAGGCTCACCTGCAGCCAGAAGACCTCTGCCAGCCCCCCTGGCAAGCGTGTGAAAGCCCTTAAATTTACACTCAATTAATTAAAACCAGAATTTTTAAATTAAAGTTTTCATAGCTATTCCCAATTAAAAATCACTGTCATTTTTTAAATTGTTCAGGTAGTAAAAACAAAGCATGAGGAAATCAAGCAAGTCAAAGTCCAGAGCTTTAGCAACACATGGCAAAAAGGAGAAAATCCACTTTCAAAAAGCTACTTTTCAGTACATAAAATGGTTATTTTGCTTAGATCATTAAACCATGATATTCAGACACACAGAAATGTAAAATGCTTCTGGATAATGCTGTGAGAGGTCAGGCTCAATATTTTCCTTCTGATTTTATCAGCCAAAAGCAGAGCCATTTGCTCCTAAGGGTCAATCATTTCCAGCACTTCACCGTCCTCAATGCAAACTGAAAATACTTTGGGCATCCCATCAAGAGGGCATCCAACAATCCTGGGTGAATAGTCCAGTTACTGACAATCCACAGGGCATTGCAAGCACATGGTGTGCTGCTCTGCTCCAAACCATTTGCAAAATCAGTGCGACAAGACAGATGCAGAGAAAAAAAATGCAGAAGATAAGAGCAAAGAAGAATATGTGGAAATGCTTAGAAACATGAACAAGTTGAAAAAGCTAATTTGAAGGGAATGGCTGTTGAGGAGCTATCTGAGGGAGGTGCAAAGGGAAAATCAGCTGGTGAGACCCAGGCAATGGCTTTGAGCACAGCGATGTACGTCAAGAAGCAAAGAAAAAAGCTGGCAGGGGAGAGACATGGCAACACAAGTGGATACTTTAATAAGGGCTGAGTGCAAACAGCTTAGCTATCAGCACCAATGAGATACTGAAGATCAGCAGCAGCTAGGAGGAAGGATCTTGAATTTGGTGTGATGGAAGATCAGTGAAAGAACTGAAGTTCCTTAAGAGAGAATGAGGTGAAAGTCTGCACATGCTTGGATGCTGAGACAGGATGCTGAGGAGGGGAAGACAGCTCCCCAGGTCAGAGCAAGAAAGACAGTGGAACTGCCAACAAGAAAGAAATGGAAGGTAATGAACATTCAGAAGGAAAATAAAACAGTCCATGAGACACTCTGAGACTCAGATGGCTTCAGGACATCCAGATTACAAATTGCCTGGAAGAGACATTTTGTTCTTGTTTGCCAAACAGGATAAACCCACTATTGCAAAAGCGAGAAATAAAATTGTGCACACGCACTCTTTCCTCCTCAGAAGACTATTGAGTTACAGATTAATGTAAATAAAGGGAAAATGATCTCACCTAAGCTGCTGAGAGTCATAATAAACTGATACCAAAACAGCCTCTAACGAATCACTCCCTTCCCTGCCATCATTTCCAAACCAATATTATAGCCATGCTGTAAAGCCTCCTTTTATTTGACCTTATCCTCAAAAGAACCGATGATCACACTGATGTCTTAAGAGATCTAACAACAAACTATTTTCAGACTGGAATATAAAGGAAGAGCTAAAATAATCCTAATACCTGAATGTTATTGCTAAATTGAAACGAAGTGATATTGATGTTCTTTCATTTCTTTTCGATTTTGAAGCCATAGTCTGAGAAGCAGCCTGGTTATGCATTGCTTGGCAAAGTGTGCACCCACCATGCAATATAAATAATAAATGGCAAAGCCATTATAACCTCAAGGTTTTCCAAGAGTTGTACTAAATGGTTACCTTGTTTCATATTTTCCTCTGCTTTTCTGGTTTTTAAGCTTTATTGCAAGCATGGCAATGAAAACCTTGAAGGTGTGAAATGGCACTTTACAGCTAGACATAAAGTTGTACTTTTTCCCAAAGCAAAAAAGCAAATTTAATGGGACAACATTCACAAACACATTTAGTCAGGAACAACTTAACTGTGAATTTGGTGCCAAGGAAGTTGAATTAACTACTAATATTTATGCACTTTATACCATCAGGGCTTTGTTTTGTTAATGTACCCTAACTTTGTTAATTCTATGACAACCTCTCTAGCTGTTGGGAGAGTGACACAACACATGTTCCCTGTCATATATAAATTTCCCTATTTCTCCTGCTATTTTCTCTTCAAACTTGCTTTTTTTCTGAAAGTGATGAAATAAGAGGCACTCACTGTTGCAAAACACAGCTGTTAGAGTTGGGTAAGACTGTCCCCCTCCTCGCACAAAACTCTGCCTTTTACTTTACCAGAGCTCACAGCTCTAGTTCCTTTTCTCTTTCTTGTCTCATCCACAAATCCATTTTCCAATGTCCAGCTTTCTGTAAGGGTTGGGGAATACTTTCCCAGCTCTTGTCTGCATTGGACTTTCCCTCCTAGCTGATATCAAAGGGCACTCCCAGCAATCCTCCCCCAATGCACATCCTGCTCTGGATCATTCTAGCAGCAGGAAGGACTAAGAGAAGGGGCCTCAGAATTGTTCGCAAACTCTTGTGATAGTAAGCATCTCGCAGGCCAGAAAAATATAAGGGAAAAGGGAGTATCTTGAGCATATTCTATCTTCGTCCCGTATTTATTGCACCATTGTGTACCTGCCCATTTCTGGTCACTCATCAGAATATCCCTGATAGGATATTCCTCTCCAGAAATATTTCCCTCTACCTTTCTCTCATAAGTTACCACACATAAGTCCATATATTCATATGTATTTCTGTTCAAAAAATGTGTCTCAGCTGATTTTCTATGGCGTGGAAGGGCTGAGGAAGAGACAAGAAAAGATTTTTGAGTTAGGCTCTGATATTTTCCTTCTGGAGACAAGTTTTTGCCATTTTTGTTGCCACAAAGGGCTGAGGAAAAGACAAATTACTCAGTGGATCTCATGTTGAAAGAAGAATCAATGCTACAACCACAGCAATGTGGCCTAGAAGTTCCTCAATTTGAAGTTTCATCTTGTGCTCATCAGCAAAATCCTTCAACAAAAATGTAGCAAGCAAAGCCATCTTGTAGGCAGTCAGCCAAACATGTCCTTTTGTATAATCTAGAATACTTTATCTCCCAGTTAAACTTCACAGTCTCAGAATATTTGCTATTATCATGCTTTTCTCTCATATAGTTATTATCTGTTGGTTTTCTTACAATTCTGGTCAAAATAACATTCTAACATCCCTGGTCTAGCAGCGTGATCCATAGTGCACCCAAAGCACAACAGGACAGTAGGATTAAAGCTGAATTTCCAAAGCCTTTCAGCCAGTTTGGAGCTGCCAGTGATTCTCTGCAGCAATAGCTCTGAGATATCCAACCATCTTAGACAAATGAACAGTGTCCTTTATTCTTGTTTGTCACAGCTTCCAAGCAGATTGAGTGGATTTTTTTTTGTGATAGCTTTTTTTTTCTGCTAATGATGTAAGACAAAAACTAGAATCTGTATGTCTCTTCCTTGCTGGTGAGTTAGTCTCCAGCTAATCAGCTACTCACCATGGCTGACAGTATCAGCAAATATCATCAGATTGTGAACCACATGTCAATTACACACATTTTTTACACAACAACTTTGAAAATCATTTAAGCGCAAACTGCAACATCTTCAAACACATGATTTTACTCATTAAAAAAAGTTAAATTTTCAAGTTGTGCACTTAGAGATATGACACTTTCCCTTCTTAAATAGCTATAGATGAATAAGAGAATTTTCAAAATTTCCTCAAAGATGCTGAGCTAAATTTTAAATCCTAAAGTAGACAGAAATATACTTGACTCAATTAGTAGTGTGTAACTTGGATCACAGTACTTTCAATTTGAGTGGAATCTTGCTGTTTAAATCAGCAGACAAAAAAGAGAGGAGTCTTTCTGAAGTTATGGCAAACACTTCCTCCCTGGTACATTATAAAGGTTCACAGTTTATCCCACAATAAATTACAATCTTTGCCTCAAAGGGTTTTTAAAAGATTGGTGTCTGCAACAGCAAATCTCACTATGTATGCAGGCACTGGAATTATTAAACTGTTGCACTTCACCTATTTTATTTCGTATACAATTTGAAAAAAAAAAAAACGCAGAGGAAAGACATATATCACTGTTCAGAAAGCAACGCGGTGATGTTCATGAGTTATTTTCTTAATGTTCTGTTTTATAAAGCGCCTTATTTGTCAATTTGATGCCTGAGTCCTAAATCAAATACCAGTAAACAAGGCTTAGGAAGGGAAAATCCACAGGGTTTGGAGAGAGATGGAGATCTCTTTCAAATACCACTCAGTGGCAGGGGAGGGCTAGTTCTCCCCTGGATTGAAAAAGCAGAGCTGTGAACCTATAAATACTCTCCTTATGTGTCTTTTATCTGTCATACATCCTCCCTACTAGGGAGACAGTATATAAGTGCATATTATTTTTTAACAAAGTCTGTAGAATTTTTCTTAAAAAATAAGATCCAGTATACTACACTTTTTGTTGGGTCACTTATCTTTCCTATCCCTTTACCAACACCAACTAGCTAGCTTTAAAGTGTCATTCTTCCACAGATAAAGGAAAATTTTGATTTTCAAATGATGTCCAGTCATTTTTATCATTTTTTTTTGTCCAAAGCTGTTTTCAAACCAAGCCAGATTGACAAACAGGTTCAGTTATTCACCAGATGTCCCATTTGGCATGGAAAGCACTGCCCAACCCAGTTCCATCTGCAAGGGCTGCTTTGGCTATGGGTGTGAGGAGCTACCCCATCTTTGCCCCACCACCACTGGGGTGGCAGATGGGCACAAAACTCTGGACAGATAGATAAAATCTTCTCTTTTTATTCCTGTGTTCTGCAGTCTGACAGCAGTAGGTCAGGTCACAAAGTACTGACTCAGTCCCAAATGTCCCATGGAAGCCTGATGCAAGAAAAGGAGAAGAGGACCTGTGTTTCCAGCTCACTTGCAGGAAAACTGTTCCTCTGTGCATGGAAAATGTATAAGAACATGTTCCAGCTGTAAAAAAAGAAATTTTTAGATACAAATCTGTATTTGCATTTGACTCGTTCCACATGGATTTATGAATCTGCTTCTGTCGCTCCCATGACGGGAGCTGTAGTCTGCACTCAGCTCTGCAGGACACCTCCCTGATTTCAGCAATGACCTGGCCCTGCCACTCCCTGAACCAGACCAGAAAATAGAGAGCACATCTAAAGACAGCCTCCCTTACCAGCTGTCCTGCTGCTTGGGCTCCCATCCTGCAGTGGTGCCATGCTGGGAGCTGTAGCATCTCTAAGGGTGCAACAGGGAACCGAAGTAGAACCTGAAGCATCAGGAGACACAGTCCTCCTAAGCCCCCTTCCCCTGAAGAATGATTTGGCCTCATGGCATGGTCGCTGAGCCTTGCCACTGGGCATTTCTCTCATGCCTCTTACATGCCACTCTCCTCTCTGTGGGCGCTGCCTCCATGTCCAGGACAGCCCACGGGTCTCACACAGGGAGAAGGGATTTATTTCCTGCCCTAGAGCTTTCCCCTTTGATAACTGCAAAAATGCATCGAGGGACCAAAGCAGAGTACCGTGCTTCATCTCACACCACCTAAATACTGTTTCAGATTTTTCCCTCAATATTTTTCATTTTCATAAATATTTTATGCTTTGTATCAGCATTTCACTGAAGTCTGCTCTTTTGCATGAAAGGGCCAAGAGTATGAAAATTAGCTACATTTCTGAATGCACTGTACTCTCCTGAACTCCCTCATCTCCTTACTTGCCCTTTACTCAAGCTCTTTCTAAAATTCTTTTATACTTTATAAAAATCATATGGTGATGACTTCATGGTAGGTTTTCTGTCAAGATAACTCTCCTCCGTGCTACAGAGGTGCAGATTCAAAACCAGTAATATAATGCATCCCTTTTTTGATCTATAGAGTGAGCACCATCTTCAGCTTCTGAGCTAAATAAATCTGGACCTCATGGTCAGGATTGAAGCAGAAACCCCTGCTCTTGTTATCAGCAAGCGGGCATGTTACTTCCCAGTCCCTTTTGACTCCAGCAACCCTCCTTGATGGAGTTTCCCACCACAGAGGGGGTTTCCACATCACCACTCTACTCAGAAGCGCTTCTCCAGCTGCATCTCCGACCTTCCGCAGAACCTCTATGCCCATCTCAGAAGGCCAAACTTCTCCTGTCACACAGTAGAAAAGTGATACATGCTGGAGTTACTCTACAGGAGAGGCTTCAGAGTGTGATTTGCTTTTATCAAGATAATCAAACAGCAACCTGCTGAGCACCCAGCTGCATTTTCTAGAGACCATCTTCACTTGATATCTCTAGCAAAAACATATCAATCAGCCAACCCTGCCTTTGACTTTGGCTGTGATAACAAAGACCCGAGGTCCCATTGGGTCAGTTGTACAGTATTCAAACCAAATCCATGCGCTGAGAAAATCGTCATATGAAAAAACCAGCAAGGCTACTGCTGTTACAGAGCAAACAGTTAAGCCTAGAGACTGCTGCTCACCATACTACCACCTAAAATATCTGTAGGCATTTGCAAGTCATAATTCATCTGCTCCCTGAGCAGAAATCCCAAAGGTGACAAGGGACAAACCTGACCAGCTTTAACAGTCAAGATCTTAAAAGGCAAATATAACATTAGGACCACCCCATATTGCTATTTTTAAAGCAGAAGACGCTACTACAATCAGGCTCCATACTGAATTAGTTTTACTTATCCTCCGGAAAGTATAATTACCTTTACAAAAGCTTGATATAAATATCCTAACAGCCAGCAGATTACATTGTAAACATTATGAGCCAAAATGCATTATCTGTATGAAATGGTGGTTTTGATCACTGGAATTACATTTACTTTCTTACAGGGATGCCCTCTGCAATCTAAATAATGGCTTCTTACTTTATCATGCCCTGCCAAGCTGATGTCAAGTCAAAGACTACTATTCTACTCAGCCAGAAACCACTTTGCCCAATTAAATCCATCAAACACTTTCCTGAAGGTCAGTAGAAATGCCATGCACAAGACTACTGGAAAATGCTTCACACTAATACAGAACCTGCACTGTTTTTCGTGGTGACCACAATTTCCTGTGCAGTTAAACTGCTTGTAAGCTCAGTGAGGGCAACTTGCCAAAAAAACAGCAGATGCTGTGATCTTACCTCCTGGGTTAAGCGGTGGGTCCAAACTGCCAGAGCAACAAACACCTCAACAGCTGCAAATCCAACAGAAAGGGAAGAACTTCTTACAAAACCAAACTTTGAGTTGAGGAACTGCAAAGTAGTATGTCGAAATAGGTCACTGCGTGATCAGGAAATTCTTGCTTTTCTGCAGAGCAACTAGTCAAGCCCAAGACTATGAGCCCAAGACTGAGTCTAGAGTGGGAAGTGACTGGTGACAAAACATCATAGTGTCATAGATTTTGTCTTTATAAGGAAATTTAGCAGTCTCTAACCTCATTACTCCTACAATAGGTCCACTGGTGTGTACCACTTCCTCTCAGTTCTGGTCTTGCTCACTAAAACATGCATGTGTGCACACGCACACAAAATGCCTCCTCTCTTTGCTGATAAAAGCAGCTGTGGCTGAAATGTGTAACAGCAAGGTCTGCAGTCCCACCTCATGCTCAAGGCAGGACTGTCTGCAGAGCCAGTATGGCATCCCTGGGACAGTGTTGTCAGGGATGGAAACTCCTCAGCATCTCTGGGCAACCTCTGACAAAGTCTGACTGTGCTCACTGGGAAAACTTTTTTCCATGCATGTAGTTGGAATTTCCCTTGATGCAACTTGTGGCCTTTCATTCTCAGTGTGCAACGCTGACAAAAGGCTGGCTCTATTTTCTCTATAACCTCTGGTTAGGTAGGTGTAGACACCAAGAAGATCCCTCTCAGCACTCTGCTCTCCAGGCTGAACAAGTTGAGCCCTTTCTGCCTCCTCTCTGATTTGTTGTGCTCCAGCCCAGGATCATCAGGCATTGGAATGGACTGCCCAGGGAGGTGGTGGATTCTCCGTCCCTGAAGGTATTTAAGAAGAGACTGGATGTGGCACTTAGTGCCATAGTCTAGTAACTGTGGTGGTAGTGGATCAAGGGTTGGACTTGATGTTCTCAGAGGTCCTTTCCAACCCATCTGATTCTATGATTCTATGATTCTGTGATCCTGCTGTCTCTCTACAGTTCATCCAAGCCTTTACTGAACAAGAGAGCCTCAAAAGGACACGGGCAGTCCTCACACCACCTCATGACTGACACAGATTTCAAGGACAGGTTTCTCAGCTACACTGAGGGTCAAGTGTAAAAGTGTTTAATGGATGCAAATACAAACTGTCTTTCAACCCTGATAATGCAGCCTTGCAGAAGCCTTAACAGATCTGAAAACACATCATCGAGAGAGGAAAGTTATTCATCAATCCCAAAGGGATTTTAAGAAATGTCCTGCCTTAATAGCAAAATTCCTGCCACTTTCCACAGGCTTTACATCCTTAAATTTTTTAACAACTTCTATTCTGACTTTTAACTCTGAAAACAGGCAGCTGAAAACATTACCAAACCGAATGGCTTTAATAAAAAAACTGTCATGCCCAATTCCTTAGACCAGTTGGAACTATCAGCTACATGCTATCATAGAGAGCTTCAAGAAAACCTTACCATGAACAAATCTCTGTAGTTAAGATCCACCTTTGAAGCACACATACATTTGCTGTATTCAGAAATACACTGAAACATGTTCCAGGCATTTTTGATTACTTACTTCTATTAGAAAAATACCTCCTCTATCGTATTTAATTATTTGATAGACTGTGCCACAGCTCCTCTTTGTTTTCTAGGATATTTTACACCAGCCTGATGGTTTTTCCCCAACATTTTTCTTACAGACCTTATCCAAATCCTTAACTATTTCTGTTGGTCTCCATGACATCCTAACTAATGCTGCAATGCCTTTTCAGAGATAGAAAAGAGAGCACCAAAGGGACGTATGCTTTAAATCCTATATCTCATTTGCACAGGAAAACTAGGGGTGGGTGTTTTCTTAACAGAGATGTTTGCTTAACACCTTTAACATCCTCTCTTGAGTTATCACAGCTTATGCAGAAGATAGGTGAGCGATTCAGATTTTCCACCCTACCATATGGCATTTTATATTCATATTAACCAGACTGAGATCAGTACTGTGTCATCAGCAGTGATTCATACCAGCACAGACCAATAGGCACCAGCTGTGCTAAAGAAGTGCTCAAACAAGCTTAGAAATACAAGGACAGCAGGGATATGATGGATTCATAAGGCAGACATAAAAAAAAGATTTTGATGTATTTGCCATGTGAACCGTGAATCCCTTTCTCTGCCTCATTTCAAAACCTACTGGAATGTCACTGTGTACACCTAATAATGCTGTCTCACCAAATATTATTAACTTAAGTAGTTTTTAGACACAGTCCCAGCTGAAGTCCTGTCATGAAAATACACTATTTAAACCCTGCACCGTTCACTCTTGAAGTTTGACACTGGTAGTGATTTTACTGGGCAGCACTGAAATACATTTAAGTGTTATGGTGCAATAGTTAACATCTACCTGCACCTGGTTAACTTGTACCTGCGTGATGGTTGCTTGTGGTACAGCTGATAATGTATGATTCTATGACAATGATCTCTCCAAAGTAATTTCTTAAACAGGGCAGGATATTGCAGGCTATTGCCATAGTACTGATTTCCTAGAAGGGTGTTGAATTGTAACTCTTCAATATAAATAGCTTGTATTTTGCCATAAAGTATGCTTATGGTTAGCAACAGGCTAGCTGGTATTAGGATAGGATGTACTATGATACTGACTTAAATGTCCATTACTGTCCTGCATTGGAAAAACAGTACACTTGACCTACAGCTTCAGTCTTAGGGCCAAAAATATCAGTGCAGATACCTTGAGATTTACTTGAATGAAAAGTAAAACAGTTAAAAGAGAAGTGTTCCTCCAGTTGCAGAAAAAGACATTAGAAAAAGGCATCTGATTGTCTAAAAATTAAGTACCATAAATTAACATGCACTGTGTCCAATCACTTGCAGAGGGAGGACTATAATTATAAAAAGATTGAGCCACAGCTACACAGGTCAAAACCAATCCTTCCCCCTCTGCTGTCACCACTAAAATACTTCAAAAACCTTGGTTCTTATTGTCCCTGTGCCTGAAAGACCTTTCTTTCCACATACCTTTTGCAGCCCTGACACTCTCATCCTCTGCCCATGTAACACAGCCATGCTTCACCGCAGGTCAGCCAGACCGTGTCACCACAGGCTTCAAACCCTTCCACGACTTTTCTCCTCCTCTCCTTACCTCTCACTCAGCCCTGCAGCTTTGAGTGGCAGAGTTCTTTCAGTCCCACCTCCTTACCGGCCAGCAGGCTCTCGCCTTCCTCCCCTGGTGCCCTGGGAGCCTTGGAAGGGCGGCAATTGCCTGTGCTCTCCTGCCATCAAACTCGGATATTTCTTAGCAAGGTAAATGACAACCCAAAAAACACGCAGGAACCACTGATCCCACTTCCACCAATGAATGGGAATTACATTTGAAGGATCTGGGGCATCTTCCTAAGGATAGGTATAGCAGCTTGATCTTACTTGAAAACATTGTGTTCTGGCGGCCCTGAGGGGCTTGCAGGGGATCCCCAAGTGAGGAGAGAGTTTGGGTCTTCTGCAGATGAGCAGTTTCCTTATGGGAACTGGGGAAGCATATTCCTGTGGTTGCCTTTCCTGGCACAACGCCCTCTGGGCTCTCACATTTTTAACTGCCCACTGCAAACTCCCAAGACCTTTGCCCTCCTGCAGGCTGCTTCTGCTTCACGAAACGAGTTTCTCCAAAAGCCACTACTTTGCAAAATTGCATTCATATAATGCAACATCTGCCTTGCCACTGCAGATACAGTCATAGGTTGTAGACATGCCCTCAATCCAAGAACATACACCGGATGGGAAGAGCGTGGTAGGCAGCAGAGCGGGCACTGCATTACAGATCTCTCAAGCTGACAATGGAAGGTTCTTGTGGACTTTGCAAAGTGTTTTTAATGACAGCACAATTTTAAATGAACACTTTGAGGGGAACATCATGGTCCATGAAAAACTGGGGCAAATCAAAATTAATGGAAATTAAAGGTGATGTCATTTAAACAAATAATACCTTACCCTTATATAAGTAGAGAGGATCCAATCTAATTCCCACTGCAGTTTGATGCAATTTGAATGGCACCTTTATTCTGTGTGACCCTGTCCTTTTTTCTGTTAAAGGCCGTGACACTTCTTGGACCCACATGATTTCAGTACTGAAATGCCTCTGAACATGGACCCTGAGAACTCAAATGCTGTTAAAAGGCAGATGAGTTTTGTGAAGCAGGAGTCATTACTCTGATGGCATGTACTCAGGTAAAAGTTGGTAATTTGACCCACTGCTGGGACTATTTTAGCAATGTACCCTGAAATGCCACCTGTGATCTCTGCAAGAGAGAAAATACTAAAGACTGCAGACTTAGCAGAATACATGTGAAAATAAGACCTTTTACACTTTCTTCTCACATTACATTTACTGGAGAAAGCCTAGAGAATGCAAAGGAATGCTGGGAGGTCCCATTGAATCTGTCACAACATAGATACTCGTGTCTGTTGGTGATGGACTCATGATCTAATGAAATCAGATATATGAATGGATCATGAATTGTTGGTGCAACAAGAGCATCTCACTCTTTGTCTAAATATGTTCAATGCAGGAAGAAGTGGGGCTGACGTACCCCTGCCAGGACTTCAACTGGAGTCCACCACCGTACTCTCCCTCCCTAAGAAATGTGGTCTCAGGCCCCCTTGCAGCCACCACACTCCATGTCAGGACTCACTAGCACCCCTGTACCTCCCTGCCCCCACATTCCCCATGGCACTTTGCATGGCTGCTGCGTGGAGAAGAGGAGAGAGAAGTTAGGGTGGAGGGTGATGGCTCATGCCTACAGGTGTGAACACAGGGAAACCTCTGCCACACAGCAAGTACAGCAGCCTCAAGTGTGAATCCACAACAAGACATTTGCACTTGGGCAGGGAAGGACATCTATGCTTGTATACTGGCACAGCTGGAGGTAGAAGAATGTAGAAAGAAGTTCTGTCATACTGAAAAGCATTTTTTTGGTGGGGTAATTCTCAGAAGCAGCAGCTCTCCGAACCTCACCCTCTCCCCTGGATCTTGGCACAGGAACAATGAGGAGGATAATATCCTGTTAAACCTAGGGTGGGAGACTGGTTTATGGTTTCACGTGCTTGTGCAGCATTCAGTTTCCAAACCCTAAACCCTGAAACCTGTCTTAGAGTCTTCTAAAAAAAACTTTCTTTCAGTTTTACTACAACCTGTCTTATTTGTGAATCAAGATGAGACACAAAGATCAAATAAGCTATCAGAGGGCTGTTTCGACAAAGCAAAGCGAAAGACCACTCCTAATCAGAGGATACAATCTGCAACCACTCCAGAAAGATTTACACTCCCCAAAAGCTGTGTGCAAGGGGCTTTGAAAGAAGAGTGTCCACTGGCAGAGGAGAAGACAGGGCAACAACTGATTGCTGGTCTTGGAGCAGGTTGTTCCCTCACCAAAAGAAGCCAAATATCCCTGTGAAACAAAAAGCAGACAGCTCTGAGGCCACAGATGAACTTTGAGCTGTCAGACCAAATTCCCCAAGTCATTTGTTTCGAAGAGATCTCCTGCACCGAAGTGACTGAGTGGGTCTGCAAGTTTTCCTTATAGCTCAATCTCAGGCCCTCACGGAGAGCTTAGCCTTATTTAAAAGTCAGAAGGAACAAGATTAATTTCCTGCAAGCAGTCTGAACTTTGAAGGAGAGGCATTTAAGCAAGTGAAAAATGAAATAACAGGGAGAAAAAAAACCTGTAAAATGAAAGTAATGATAAATAAATAACAGGAAAGTGTACACCTCACTTCAAATTTAATAGGCTACACCCATCCATGAATTATTGATCAAAACCATCCATTTGCTGCAATGGGGAGTACTAGTGAAATATTAATGACAGTGCATGAGCTAATCTTAGGTTTTACTTGGTGGGAAAGTGACAAGAAGAAGCTGGAGAAGCCTGGCCACTGTTAACCCCCAGATCTGGCTGGGAGAAGGGTGCATGCCCCTGGCTGTCTCAGGAAACCATGCAAATCCCACATCTCCAGCAGAGAATGTCAGTGACTCCCCCAGCTGAAAAGCCTGTTACCAGACAGATATGTGTCTAGAAGTGTAATTCACGGAGACAATTGCAACAATACTGGCTATCCTGTTTCTGGATGATTTTGGGAGTTTTTCTGAACTCCCAAAAAAACAGTCTTGATTACACCCTGACTGAGTCCAGAATGTGTTTCCTGGATTTCTTTCAGGAAATTCTTCATCTTTGGGATTGGAGGAAAAGTACTAAAACATGCCTTTGGGGAGTCAGCTGGCTAGAGGCTTACAGGAGTAAAAAACCTGGAGAAACAGATGGGAAAAAAACCTTTCTTTTTAGTTATGTCAGTTTTTGTCGCAAAACTGGGAGGAAACAAAGTGCTGATTTTTGAGAATCTGGATCTGGCAGAAGCTGTCTCACGGTTAACCAACCTTCTCATACACTTTCAGCCTCAATCTCACTGAGTTTTTGGTAAGCGGAACAGTAGGTGGCTTTGACACGGTAGAAAAACAGGCTTCCCCAGGCCCCTCCCCGGCTGCCACATGAGCGCAGGGCTCCGCACCACGCCCAGGGGCAAAGATAGAGCTGTTCTGCTGGGAGAGCGGGCGCTGCCCGTCCACTGTCTTCTGAGGCAAACCATGGCAGTGAAAAAAAAACACAAAACAACAAAACAAAAACAAACAAACAAACAAACAACACAACAACAACAACACCCCCCTCCAAAAAAAAAAAACAAAACAAAAAAAAACAAACAAAAACAAAAACACTATTTCAAATGAAACTGCTCTCCTGAAAAAGAGGCAGCTTTTTGCCAAGAAAAGAATAATTCAATTTCCCTTGGATCCAGATGAAGATTTGCACACAAATACCTGTAGGACTGAACAAGATGATGTGTGCACATAGGCTCACTCGTATATGTGCCTCCTTGAATACTATATCATCATGTTTTGATGTTCTATGTTTTTAAATGTTGGAAACTTCACTAGGCTGTCTGCTCTGCTTTTAGCTTAGGGTTTTTTTTTTCCCACTCAGATTTTTAAAAATATGTATTCTTGTATCTCTTCCTCTTCGTTTGGCATGCTTCCCTTTATTGTCTCATTTTCCCTTTGCACATTTTCTTTTTTTTTTTCCCCTTCTCCATCTACCTCTTGTCATTTCCTCACTCCCTTACTCCTACTCTAGCAGTTTCTGCTTGCTTGCTCTCAAGCACTGAAGCCAGTGTTCTTCATAATATTTCTAGAGGTATTCAGCACAGAATTCCCACTTCTGTTTTGCAGCCCCTCTTGTGCATTTTCCAAGCCTGGGGATCAATGGGACAAAGTTTTGCACAGAAACTGCTGCCCATAAACCCTTACAAGCAGTTATTAGTTCCCTGTCAGGAGGGGAAGTTTGCATCCCCCAGGAGGAACTTGCGGAGTTTCTACAGCACATCTGAAAAAAAAATATTTCCCCCCACACTGCTGCACTGAAAGAGGTTTTTTTAGCAGCCTTGCCATGGTTGTGTTTGCAGAGCCAGTCCTGCATCTGGACCTGCATCAGGAGGACCTGTCACCTTCCTGCAAGTGAAGGATGAAAGCCAGCACTAGGTTGTCTGTGCCCTGTGGTGGGTGTCAGCCTTTTGCTCAGAAGGAACATGTCCTGTATCAACTGAAGCTGCAGGAAGACAAAAAACAGATTGCATGGGTTTTCTTTGGTGTAGACATTAGTATGGGGATCAAACACAGGAGGTATCTCTCTACAGCTACCTGAAAGGAGGTTGTAGCCAGGCCAGGGTCAATGTCTTCTCCCAAGTAACAAGTGGATATGACCTCAGGTTGTGCCAGAGGAGGTTTAGATTGGATGTTAGGCAAAATTTCTACCATCAAATAGTTGTCAAGCATTGGAACAGGCTGCGCAGGGAAGAAGTGTTTGAGACACCATCCCTGGAGGTATGTAAAACATGTAGATGTGGTGCTTTGTGACACGGTTTAGTGGTGAACTTGACAGTGCTTGGTTTACTGTTGGACTTAAGAGTCTTTTCCAACCTAGAGAATTCTGTGATTCTATAATCTGAGTCAGGCTTTTCTCAAACAAATCCAAGAAATTCTTACTTCTGAGTCAGAGCTTGCATTTGGGATTAATCTCTTCCGTGACATATAAACTAACAGATATGAGAAGAAAAAGCTTGGGAAGGGGCAGACATTTCTGCCCCTCTCTGCTCTTAACAATCACTAACACCAATTACAGCTGGCCCCACAAAAACCCAGTTATCCTTCCTTCATGTTTTTAGTATCAGCACTGCTTATCTCAAGTAAGCAAAACCAAGTTTTTCCTTGCATTTTGGTTTCTTTTTTCTCATCTTTCTGGTCAACCACCTTCCTCTCCAACTGGCTGACACTGATAGCTCTTGGAAGCTCAGCTAAGGCTAGAAGAGATGTCAATACACCCTGCAAGGCAATCACACAAAGGCACGTTACTATTCTCGAAGTCTCTATAAAGCAGTAGCTGGGCTTTGACAGTAACAGTGGCCAAGACACAAATGAGCAAAAGTTTGAGGCAGCCTGAACAAGTTTTAGCAAACAACGTATTTAGCAGCTGACTAAAATATAGTCAGGAAGACCCTTGATATTGGAATAGTAGTTAAGTTTAAAAATCCCATGGAAAGCATGTGCTGCAAAAGAGAACAACAGACTTCTAATTTTGCTCTCTGCTAAAAGTGAAAGATTTTTGAGGGAGCAGAGCGAGATGGAAGATCCACCACTTGAAAGCAAGTACTGACAGTGAAGTGTCAGATGCTTATCAGGCAGCATGAGTTTGCTCACACAGATGTTGCTTGTGTTGCTACCTGTGGGTATCATACAGGAGCTGCCTGCACTGCTAGGGAACAGGCAAAGCACATCCACAGACAAGCGGAGGAGTTTCTTGTTCCTGCATCCTCACTTCTCTGCTCCATGTTCTGTGCTGCTGTGGTCATTGCACACTGAAAGCTAATGAGGCAATGTCAGCAGGTGTGTTTTCAAATGTCAGAGGACCCAACAGAGCCCCTAAATGACTGTTTTTGAAAAGCAGAACAAAGCAATAGTTGGAGCGTTACCTAAAAGACAGATAAACTTGAAACAAACATTAATTGCTCTTTTGACAAATTATTCAAGAGGCACAGAGGAAACTGAATTGTTAAACAACTCAGTAGCAAACAAAAACTCCACAACCATATTGATCTTGTGTATGTGTGTTTGTTGATGGTGTCAGGAATTTAGAAACCAAGGCCTTCCAGGAGAAAAGCCCTGTGCTAACCCAGGTGACACACAGACTGGTCACTTTGCCCTCTTTGCTCTCACAAATCATGAAAAAAGAACAAAGTCTTCCAGAGAGCTGCCCAAAAATCCCCTGCATAAACAGCACAAGGATCAGCAGTGTGTAGCCCTATTCAGCTCTGCATCCCACCAAATAAATGCACAGACCAAGGAATCTTTGCAGGTCACCCCCAAGTCAACAGTGAGGTCCATTTTCCCAGGCAATCACTGACCCCTACGGAGCAAGTGTGCACAACCCATCCACTAAACCAAAACCCCAAAAGGGACAGTGTCACTAGCCCTGCTCCCAGCTGGCTTTGCTGCACAGTTTCAATCCCTTATTGTATAGCTGAGCCAATGAGCAGTATGGCTTTGGAGATGATCTTGGGCAGATCTGTTTAGCCCGTTCTTGGATATTTATCAGCGCTTCACACAGTGAATAGCAAACTCCATCAGCTGTAAGTTCAGCTATTCCCAAATACCAGGGACTTAGACCCCTGAACACATTCAAGGTGAAGGAAGCCTCTGCAGACGATACTACTGGCCAGCGTATGTCGTGATCTGTAAGCAAACAACTGGCCAGGCAGCTGAAGCTGTGCCAAAGACAAGACACAAGCATGCAGGGAGCCTGAACCTGTGACTGCCCCAGTGAGGTAGTGCCTGCTCTGTGGCAGCAGGAGGGAAGGGGGAAAGCAGGTCCTCCATGGACAGGAAGCAGATGTCATCAGACCAGCTTCCCAAACAGCTGAGAGCCACTCCTGGAAGCATATACTCTGCTTTGGTCTCCTCTGTATGCCCCATTCAGGTTAACTGAGGGTGCACAGAGGAGGGATTAACATTTGAGCAGTAGGATTTCTTTGTGTACTGTCAGTATGAGATGATTTCCTTCTGCAGCTTCAAAACCCCACATTGCTGATGGCATTTTGCATGCTCCATGGATGCGAGGACCCAGCCAAAGAGGCTGCACTGCACATCCTCTGTAGATCTCCTTAGGCAGGAGTACCTACACATCCACCCGGGGGCTGCCAGTCCCATTCCTCTGGGCATGTTCCCACTGAAGCGCCTGGCGAGCACTGCCATGGGCAATATGTACAGACTGGCTATGGAGTTCATCCCAGAACTTCAGACCAGGTACACAAAGTTACACTGCTGCTCAGGGATGAAAATGGCCTCAGTTACTGTGAAGTGCTGGCCAGAAACCATCCTCCCTGGCACATCAAGTTTGCATAGAGGAATGTTTAATGTAGCTAAGAATTTTTTTTTTTTCCAGACTGCTCCTGGATGTTCAGCTTTTTTTCCTTCATATCTTTGTGTCTTCTTTTTTTCCTAGGTCCAGCTTCTACAAAAGTTCCTGGACTCTGCAGGCACTGTGGTTCCAGGAATTGAAGAAAGATAGAGGAGAAGAAAGTAAGTTTCCCCAAAGGTCCTGCACTCTGAGAGATGACAGAGAGAGAAGTAAGAGAAACCAGACATAAGAGACAGACAGAAAGGTGGTTTTCTCTACCACCATAATTCAGAGACTTGCAAAGGTGTGGGAGAAGAAAGGAGCATCCTCAGGTTTTTTTCAATCCCCTTCACTAGCCAGGGTTGAAGGTCAGGCACACCTGAGGGCATCCTCAGGTTTTTTTCAATCCCCTTCACTAGCCAGGGTTGAAGGTCAGGCACACCTGAGGAGAAGTGAAATGAGACTGAAATAAAAGATTAGCACAAACCATCAAATAGCTCAAGAGAAAGAGAGTTCAGTGTCAGAGTGGCAGGAGCAGTCTGCCTGCTGGTTAACTTGCTTTTGCTCATTTAATGCTCCTTCAGGAATTTCTGTGTCTTTTCCCACATGGTGAGTTATGACCTTCACCTGAGCAGCAATGAGTGTCTGATATGACAGTAACTTCAAATCCTTTTCTAAGTATTACTGTGGAAAGTATCCAAGTTTCAGCTTTAACTAAATATGTTCTTCAGCTCTTCACAGCATTATATACTACATGACTGAGTATTTCATGAATGAAATACCCATTTTAGCTGTCAGAAACACTGGAGAGACAAATTGTAGAAGAGCCGGGCAAAGATCTCACATTGAACGAAATCCCACCAATTCGCCTGGTTCTCCTCCCTCCTATGTATGTGAGCTGGACCTGCAACTGCATCAGGAAGAGGAAGAAAAACGTGGGGTGGCTCTGATGGCCTGCAACAATCCCCTACAAACCACTCTTCTCCTGATTCCTTTTTCAGAGAAGTAAGACCTTCACAAATACTGCAATGCACTCTTAACTGCACCATGCAGAATCTGGCTTGCACATCTTTTAAATCACATTTAAACAAGGGTTCACAAGTGCCTTTGTTAAGAGTAGATTTAGTTCATCCTGTTTACGTTTCCACTGTACTTTCAGCTGTATGTTGTAATCTCTGTTTCCCCCATTGCTGAAGAGCTCTTACCTTTCATTTTAAAAGTAAGTGCACTTCCCTTTTTGTGAGATTTCAGCACTGTGGGCCGTCTCTGCTTAAAGCCTAGGGACACTGGCAAGTGCATTTCTGGCCACGGCACACGAAGACAGCTGGTATTTGAACCAGGATGCTACAGTTATACTATGCCTAAGGGTTTGTTCCAGCAATGAATGCAAAAGATGTTGAGTTATGAATGAGAAAGAAATTACTGTGCATTTCTTAAGATCCCATGCACAAGCTGCTCTGCATCCTCCCCGCAAAACTTCATGGTTTTCCTTCTGTCCCAGCACACACTGCATTCTAAACTGACAACTTTATCTAAAAGACCTATTTTCAGCAGGTCTTCCTACTTGCCCCTGAAAAATAAGTCAGAATTTAAGCAAAGGCTGTATTATTTTGACTTGCATCAAAAGAAGTGTTGATGGAGGTTACGTACGCCCTGTACTCTGCTGCTATGAGGCTCCCCCATGAAGTGCTGTGTCCAGCTTTGGAGCTGGGACTCCAATATAAAAAGGACATGAACCTACAGGAACAAATCCAGAGGAGGGCAATGAAGATGATCAGAGGGCTGGGGCACCTCTCCTACTCAGACAGACTAAGAGGGTTGAAGTTGTTCAGCCTGGAGAAGAGAAGGCTCAAGAGAGACCTTCTAGCAGCCTTCCAGCATCTAAAGGGGCCTAAAATAGACAGAGAATTTTCACAAGGGCATGCTTTAAGCTGAAAGATGACAGATTTAGATTAGATATTAGGAAGAAATTAATTACTGTGTGGGTGGTCAGACACTGGAACAGGTTGCCCAGAGAAGTTGTGGGTGCCCCATTCCTGGAAGTCTTCAAGGGCAGTTTGAAGGGGCTTTGAGCAATCTGGTCTAGTAGAAGGTGTCCCTGCCCATGGCAGGGGTGTTGGAACTAGATGATCTTTAAATGTCCCTTCCAACCCAAACCATTCCATGATTCTGTCCATAATTTCTGTGACAACACCATTCATGGATTCTGTGCCCCTGGGCCAACACAAGAGTGCCCTCAAATCCCACCGCAAGAAAGTGTCTGAGAGGAAAGATAAGAAGATAAATACATAGCAGATACATGGTGGTCACAGTCTGAGGGGATACCTCTCTTGCAGCTATTAGGATTTTTGGTTCATTACCATTGGTTGCATAAACCCATTTAACTCCAGGCGTGGAGACAATGAAGGCAGAGTAGAGTAGACATTCTGTGATTCTGAGAAATATTTGAGTCTACTTAAAGAAGTCTAGCACAACCAAGCTGCTGCTGACTAATGTATTCTACTTCTCTTATTAGGAAAAAAAACCAAAAAAAAGAACATATATATAACATATTTGTCTGAAAGAGCTCTCCCACATTCTGAAATAGTGGTATAAGCCCTGGACGGTTGTTCCTCTTCTGACCTTCTGCTTGTTTATGTGGGACACGTAGTTCTGAAAGTAGATGATGAAGACTGGACATCAGGATGCAAATAAGAACTGCAAGTTGGACATTTACAGCTTTGCAGCAAGGGCAGCCAACAGTGGCTATGTGAAAACCAGTGTAAAACACCAGTCCTTATCTAAGGGCTGCTTTTGGATATGCTTGAAAAGTTGTTTTCTCACCTATGTGTGTAGCATTTACACAAAATTACTGGGGCTCACTGGTATATCACAGCATTAAGACTGCACTGCCTTTCTAACAAAATAAATGCCCAAAATTAAAAGAAGGAAGGGGAGGGGTGTTATTTGTTTTTAAAAAATTTATTAATACTAACAACTCTTTTGATTCCTTCTGATACTAGAAACCAGATGTAAAAACTGTCAGTTACCCTATTACTTACACGAGGTTGAAGGTGGGTCTAAAGCATCTCTGGTAAGGACATTTTCCCTCTCTGATTGACTATAAATTTCTTTCTCATTTTCTGGGAAGTATCTGTCTTTTGGCATCTCTTTTATGACCAAGCAACCTCTTTTTGAGGCAGACAGACAACACAAGAACTGTGTTTGTAATATAAGAATAAAGAAACTGATTACTATCCCATCATGTTCAATATTTACAATTGTCAAGAAGCAAAATGTGCAAAATAATATTTTCTCTTGCAGGACTTTATTTATTTGGCCCGAATGCCCTGTGCATACTGACAACACATCCAGTACTACCCAAAACCCAACAACTTTTGCAAATATCAGGCTTCCTACTGACATGCATATTCAAAGACAGCTTCTCTTAAAAGAGTTTATGGTTGATGATAGTTCTGAGACACACTCTTTCACGAGCATGGGAAACCTTCAGTGGCTGACAACGACACCTCACCAGGAATGGAGTAGCATGGTGTTTCTTTTTCTGCCCCATTGTCCCCTGGCACCATCTATCCATGCAATTCTATGTTATTACTGCACCACTTCATAGGCACCAGATGCCCCCAGGCTCATCAACTGATGGCACCTTAGGAATCCCCCACCAGACAAAGGGGAGTCTGTTCCCACACACAGAGATGATTTCTTTGAAGGGTCAACCCCATCAGCCACCGTGACAAGGCATTTGGCTTTGGCTACCTGGTGAGGGGGATGCTTTCCTCTGATTCTTGGCCTTTTAAGCAAGAGGAGCTCATCCAAGCTAGGAGTTATTCTGCCTAGCCTTACAACAGAGTAGTTAGTAAAAGCCCCTCCTGATAAGCTGGGTCCAAGAAAAGAGCTCTTAGGAGAAATTAAGGTTTTTTTTTAAGAATGTTAAACTCTTTCATTTTAATTCATAGGCAAAAATAAATGCACTGATGCTGCTCGTTTCATGTCTCTGCTCACGCTTCCTGTATTAATCACAGTTCTGACTAACTTTGCTCATTAAAGCCAAGCTGATCAAGTCACTAGCATGCAAATGACCTCACTGTGCCAGAAAATGTAATTCAAGCTATTTCGACTTACTTTGTGTTCCTTTGCTGTTTTTTCTAACTCCGAGTAGAACCAGGAGAAATCTGAGATTCTACAATGCCTGGACTTCTTAAAGTGGGTAATCTGAAATCTAAGTTTTACTTTGAAAACTATGACCTGGATACACAGGTGAAAAAACTGAAGAGTGAAGTCATGACACTCACATGTACATAAAAGCAGCAAACATATGGGGAGGGGAAGAAGAGAAAAATCACTTCTTTACCAAATGTCAGGAAAGCAGGTATTGTATAGGAAATAACAGGGCAAAAGTACTAGAAAAGTTTGCTGATAGTTGGTACAGATGCTGTTGAATTTAAAAGTAGGGTAAAAGATGTATACTTAGAGATTTTTATTTATGGCATAAATTATTTTCTTGTAAGTGCAAAGAAGCATTTGTCTGTAAGATACACTGAAATCTCATTTCTGGAGTCCTTCCCATAAGCAAAAGACAAATTACATTGGCAACTTCCTAGAGTTAATCATTCAGAAACTGTTCTATATGAAAATCAGAGAATGTTCTCATGTTTCTTCAATTAATCATGAAAGAAAGAAGTCGCTTCTCAAGATACTATTTTTAGGTATGTTTTCAGTGATTCCATTTGAGACTTCTGCTTCAGAGCAGACACTGGGGTTTATTTCCTTGTTAACTAACATGATGACCATACAAAACTATATATATTAAAAAAAAGATAGTAAATGGCGCTTTTTTTTAATTTTTTTTCCCCACTCAATTCCTCTCTTACCCAGTACACTGGCTCTCTTTTACCAGTACACGAGACAATGAAACTTTTTTGTTTTACTTTTCTTCCCTGAGAGGGATAGGCAATTCAATCCCAATGTGGCAACAAGCATTTCTAAAAAGTTAACAAAACCGCTTTCATTTCGATGTTGGGCAACAAAACAGCACGGTGACAAGAACTATAATGAGGAAAAAAATCCACTATGATAAGAAATACAGCTATTTCTGTCTAGGGGAACAAAAACATTTTGTAAAGTACCCAGTTCTCTGAAACAAATATTTTTTACCGCTGCATTTACAGTGCTTTATCTTTGGGGAAATCAGTTCCAGAACTTTGCTGACTTCCTTTTCCAGAAGTTTTGGACTTTCTGATTTAAGCCTGATGTAAATGGCATGTGCTGCCGCACTGCTGTCCCAAATGCACTTTGACTCTACAGTTTTAACCATGCTTTTCCATCTTGTGGTACACAGTTTAAATAGACTGTGCATATGTTAGTTGGATGGGAACTCTGGAGTTCACCTACCCAAATGTCACACTCTGAGGGTTAGATTAAAATTCAATGCTACGAGGAAGGAAACTTTCCTGACATAAAAACATGCTTACTTAGCTCATACTTGTGAGGGTTCCCAGCTAAAACAGTCCACTTTCTGCAGGAAAGGGGCTTGCAAGAACAAAATGAAATGTGTTGACCTTCTTCTGAGATTTTCTTTAATGAAAAAACCCTGCAAAACTTCAGTGGCTTCCTGAAAACCCCACAACTTGAGTGGCTTCCTGAAACAGTAGCAGTCAAGGGCGTACATTCACAATCTATTAAAAGTTCTACTAGCACCAAAATATCACAACAGGAAAGGAAGAGTAAATATTGAAGGTTCAATAATGAAAACGAACAATAATACATAAATTTTAAATTAGGGAAATATGTTAAATATTGATTCAGAGTAAAACTTTAGGAAAAAGAACTATAAGGACGATCACAATGTAAACAGATTAAATATGACTAGAGTAGATTAAAAAACCAAGTCAGGCTTATTCAGAATGCTGAGTAAGTGGGCTGCTTTCTTCCCATAAGAAATAAAGGGACTAGCGGTCTTCCAGTGAGAAGGAAATGAGTGCACTGAAAATACTAGGGTTTGGGTCACTAGGTAAAGGAGAGAGGAAACGAGCAAGCCTACAGACTGCAGATATGTACATGGGGAATATTCCCCTCCCTTACACTGAACATCCAACTCAGACTTTTAAGCTGCATGCATTGGGACCAACTTCAGGGCTCTTGAGAGATGTCTGGGTCAGGGGTTCTGCTCACAGGCAGCACGGGGAGAGTCTGAAAAAAAGCAAAATACTGAGAGAAAAAAAGTAGATGTTTTCTTTGCAGAGTCTATGATCAATTTAGAAATCTATCCTTCAAGTCCAACTTGTAATACTGTTACCAATTTGTGAATCTTCCAGTTGTGTGCTCCCTATGTTGACAATACTAAAGGTCAGTAGAAGGACTAACAGCATTTCTTCTTCATGAAATTCATTCCATTTGGTAACCAACACTGTTACAGCTGGTACTCAAAACTGAAACATGGATTCTCTAGTAACAAGGAAGAGATTATAATTTCTGATGAATTATTGTGTTTTCCTGAGAAAAACCTGCAGGTTATCTTGAAAATATATAAATACATAAATAAATAAATAAATATGGTTATTTAGTAATAGTACAGGTTACATACGTGCGTGCAAAGAGAAAAGGACATTTGGCTCTGATTTCCTCCCTTCGATCTCCCAGCATGTGCTCCCACAAAACCCTGTCCATGGTTCCTCACTACTCCTTTTTCTGATTTTGAATGGATGATCAGAGGGCATGAATTTTCTGAGGGCTTATTCTTTATCAAGGGCTGCCTGAAGTGTGAGTTGCACATGGGAAAATTCAGGAATTGCAGGTCTGTCATAGAGATGGTGATGGGATGTGAGGGAGAAAGTGTTAGTGGTGTGGAAGCAGTGCATGATATGGTAGTGTGGTAAAGGAAGTCTCATCTGAGTTTCATCTTGTTTTCTAACTCAGGAATAACATGTATAACATACTCCATTGTTTGACTGCCACTACTGCGGACCTTCTCACTCACAATCAGTACATCTTAACCATTGTTAAAGGAATAGAGGTGATAATTTTGGAAGCAGCTGATGGAAGAATCATCCTACCAGTAACCCAAGACAGATCTCTGATGGAGATCAATGACAGACACTGCTGGGGACCTGGGCCACACACTCTCCCATGTGTCTTGTCACACCATCCAGCTGCTCTCTTGGCCCCTGCCATCACTGTGGGAAGGGTCTGGAAGAGAAAATGGAAAATGGCTCCTTTCCCATCAGGGAAAACTCACACAAGCCCTCTGAGTGAGTTTTAAGCATAGTTCTTGTAATTGTCTTCTATGCTGAAATGAAAGAAGACAGGCCTTGATCTTGCAAACACAAAGGCCATTTTATTCCTCTCATTTGAAAAAAAAAAAAAAAAAAAACAATCCCACTGCTGCTTGCAAAAGTTTTGCCAGAAATACCTATAAGACAAAAATGTCATCCTCCTTGTAAAATACAAAATGGAAAACTTCCTCAGGAGAGGAAGCCTAAGTCACACTCTTGTATTTGATGAGTAGACTTTTCAGTCTGGGATCCACATACTCCCTTAGCTCTGGCCCATACAGGCACTCAGATGCAGCTGCAGAGCCAGGAGTTGGCACTGTAGGAAAGGCTTCCCCTGCTACCCCTTCCAGTGGGTACCTGGCAGGACCTGGCTAAGCCTAAGCCCAAACCTGATCCAGCCTAAGCCCAGACCTGGCCAAGCCCAAGCCCAGGACCATTATCTGGTATACCTGGGCTGACCAGGTCAGGTACACCAGATGTCCCACCTACCAAATGCCTGGCTTCCTGCATATTGGTGAAACTAATAACCCTGCTCAAGTCACTGCTCTGGTGAAGAAAACTTTAAAATTTGGCAAGGGTTTGTCAGATTATCCCTACTGCCAGTCATATAATTCTACATGTATATCCAAGGGAATTCTGCAACCCAGTATTTCACTGCCAGTGGCAGGAACACACACAAAACACTTCAGCAGGGAGATTCTGGTATCCTGCAGGTATCCTTCTAGCCTTCCTCAGGGTGTCATATTCACTGCATACACCTACGTATGACCAAGGGACTTGGGAGTGTGTCTGGGCTCCCAGGTTTGGACACTCACGCTGGCTGTACCCTAACTCTAAATGCAAAGGTAAGCACAAACACCCCCACTCCACCTCCCACAGAAAGGGGTGCTAGGGTGGGCAGTAAGGTGTCCTGCCAGCCTTGAGCATCACACAGTGAGGGGCTGCACCACGATGCAGACACAACCATTGCAAAGATGGTGACACCAGCGGCCCTGCCCAAAAGTGCTCACAGCCTAACAGGGCAGAGCTGCAGTTCCACGTGGCACACACGTAACGTGTATTTGTTTGCTGTGACATTTTGCTTTGAATCTCGCACCGCTAAGCACAAAAGCCAATGATAAAATAAATCACTGGGGCACAGTATTGATTCTCCAATGATGATTACATAAAAAAAAAAAAAAAAAAAAGGTAAATGCTTTGGTGTGTTACATAAATAATTCCCCTCTGGCATCTATTATGCATGTTGCAACCATACCTTTAATTTCATTTATGCAGCTTTTTTGAGGAATGGCATCCAAATTTTTCCCTCAGCCTACTCCACTCACTTTTCAAAGTGAAGTACGTGCAAAGGAAGAGGACAAGCAGAGAAAAGAGAGGGAAATTGATTGCTGCCAGCCTGATAGGGAAACGTTAACCTTGCAGGCAGGAGACAAACAGCAGAGTCATCTGCAACATGCAAAACAGCTTCTTCATTTCCATAGAGAGGCAACGGAAATGCACTTCAGATATTTGCAAAACTATTACAGTTATGAAGAAGTCGTCTTTACTGGGACCCTGTGTACAAAAACAAATTTAAAAAATAAACACTAAGACCAAATGTATCAGCTAAGCAGTTTCTGACAGAGAAAACTATTCTGGGTGGTCAGTGTTGTTGTAACACAGATGCAGACTACTCATCAGTCCCTAAATGCAACCTCAAGAGAATATTTTCAGCTATCAGAGATACCAAAACTGCCTCCACTTCATTATCCCACTCCTGCCCTCTCCAGTCCCTCTCCTATACCATATTTCTAAGTCATTCTCAAAACACTTTGTATCCAGACAAATTTCTATCGCACTTGATCAAACGGGGCTTGCTCGAATGAGAACTGCGGAGCCGGGCCTATTTCTCAAAGTAATTATATTTCCGAGGTTAATTTGAAGCGGTTCGGCGCAGCTCGACCCAGTCTGCACGAAGCAGCACCAGCTTTACACCTGCTATCCCATCCAGCACAGCCAGCGGCACTGCTGCCGCAGGGCAGAGCGTGAAACCAGGAGCAGGGAGCCCCGGGTCCACCCCTCCGATCCTGTCCGCTCCTCGCACACGGCTCCGCACCCGCACCCGCGTCCTCAGCCACGCACCGCACCCCGCGCCCCCTGCGATGCCCGGCTGGACCGCCGCCGGCACTCCCGCACCGCTCCCTGCAGCGGGAAGAGTCACCGCCGGGATTCGCGCACCGCTCCCCCCGGTCCCGCAGGGAGAAGGCTCACTGCCGGGATTCCCGCACCGCTCCCGCCTGTCCCGCAGCGGAGACAGTCACCACCCGCCTGGCGTCCGCTCTCCCCGGGCCCTCCCTGTCGGGCGACGGGGAATCTGTTTAACTGTGACTTTAATTTTATTTTTTTTTTCCCCGTAAGCACCGAGTGGAAAATAATAATAACAGCAATAACAATAATAATAACAACAAAAATAACAATAACAGTAACAATGATGATGGTGATGATAAATCCCATCATCATCATCTACTCCACCTATCAATGACAATTACAGAGAATAGTTACCAGCGAGGAGCGGCGCAGCAACAGGCAATGCCGGCAGCGGAGTTGGGGGGGGGGGGGGGGGCGCGCTGCCGCTGCCGCAGCCCCTCCGCCCGCTCCCACCGGCGCCGCCGCCCGTGCCCCGCCTGTCCCCCGTCCGGGAACGCCCCAGGACACGCCCCTCCACCGGGAGCCGTGTGGGTACGCTGGACAGTCGCTGCATTGCTCAATAAAATACGTATTTTAAGGGTACCTCTGTAACGAGTTTATGCTTTAAGCTGAAACACAGAACTGATGCTTCTTCCCCAGCAGCATTACCGTTGTGTGGTTTTTGTTGTTGTTGTTGTTGTTTTTGATACTGTGCAGCTGAAAGTTCCAGATATTTTGCCATGGTTAGAGTAGAATACAACTGTATCTAGGTTCCTCTGGATCTGCATATAAAGTCTCTCTGTGCCACTCTTCATGATATGTTTGTTGTGAATTGGTTCCCCCTGCCACCCTCTCCCACCTTCAGACCCTGACTTTGGTCTCCTCCCACAGCAAGGAGAATTGGCAGGGTTCATCACAGACACATCCTTCCTTTGCTCCTGTATCCTTCACCAGGCTGAATTTCCTCACTACTAGTTTTCTTCTTCCCTTCTGCAGCACTGATAAGTCTTGCTGGCTCAACTGTCTGGAGCCGTGAACGAGATTACACCTACAGTAGTGACTACAGCCATACAACATATCTCTGTTCTGCTTTCATTTTGACTTTTTCCAAGAAACTCGCCAAGTGTAATGGTCAATTTTATCTCATGAGAAAATCATGTTCCCTCTCCCTTTGACTTGCTTTTATCTTTTCTGACTCTTGTAACTTGTACAACTCTATTTTTCTTCACTTCCAGAAGCGCTAGGGTTTCTTGTCTGTGTGGCATTTGCTGTACTCCCCCCACTGAGACTCCTGCTTTTCTTCTTATCAACCCTGCTCATCTCCATAACTTCAGGTTTCCTCTTGTGCTTTCACCTCTTTCCCTGTCTCTGAATCAATTGAATGTGCCATGTACATTCACTATCAGGAATTCTTTCACTCCACTTTCACCCTAGGCCTTTGTTTCTTTCCATTCTGTTCTTCTGCCAGGAGTTTTGCAGGCACTGCTCTTCTAGGCACCGATAATTTCTTCTTAACCAAATCTGTGAACATTTCTCAACATCTTTGATCTGTCAACCAGTTTCAATAGAGGTTACCTATAAATGAGAGAAAACAAGAACACTTATCTTTAGATGTGTGCCCTGATCAGGTGTGTACTCTATGTCTTTTTTTTTTTTTTAGCAGTGTTGGAAAGAGGCCCAGACGTTGCCTAGAAGGGTTGTGGTGTCTCCACCTTTGCGTACAGCTCTGAGTAACATTCTCAGGCCTCAGAGTCATCCCTGCTGTGAGCAGGAGTTTGGACTAGAGACAGCCTGGGGTATCTTCCAAGAAAGCAGTGATCCATGAGGCAGATGCCAGAACCCTTATCTTGAAGAGTAAAAGACTGGAATGCTAAGATGCAGTGTATCACTGGGGAAGTGATTTGGTTTATAGAGCATTTTGTTCCTGTTCTTCAAACTCAACTTCTTTGGCTTTTTTTAAGAAGCTTTTCAATGGAGGAGGGAGAAGAGTTATTGTTATTGGGTTGTTTGGTGTCTGGTTGGGTTTTTTTTAATGTTATATTTATTATATATAATATATATTGCACACATGTATATATACGATATTATATATAGTATATATACTCTATATATTATATATTCTTGCTCCTATGCCTCCAGTTTATTGCAAGGTTACCGTCCCCATCCTCTGATTAACATCGTATCGTGGTATCTCATCTTGTTGCAATATTTGCCCATTTATTCAAACTCACTGTCCTTATAACTGAACTCCAGTCTTCCTTTTCAATCTTCCCCTGTTTCTCCCTTTCTCCAGCCCCTTGTTTAATGGCCATTCAAATCCATTAGGTAAGTTTCAAATCTGAACTCATTTCTGCTTAAAGGCTTCAGGACTGTTTTTTTCATCACAGTTTTATATAATGCTACTCTTCATTTAAATTAATCTTGTCCACATGCAAAATTGCACCAAAGTCTCAAGTTTATCTACTTTCAAATTAAACTACTGAAAAAATTTTTGCCTGGAGATGTCCCTGCTTCTGGCTGTGTGTGACAGTTTTCTTAACTTCGTAAATCTTTCTGTGAGCCGTTAGCTTCCTGATGGCACTTTCAGTTTCTCTTCAGTCACTTCTTCAGTGCTTTCCCTTTTCTGTTTTCTTTCTGATTTCCAGTTCTTTAGGACTGAGTATTTATACTGTGTGATGTCTTATATATATTTAGCCCTACAAGGAAATAAATATATAACCAACAAACTCTGCAATTTAGGATGTAGATAATCTTCAAAAGTACTGTGAATCAGAGATTTGCTAAAATTGACTACTATTTAGGGGATTTCTGAAACCAAATCAGAGAGTCTTTGATTAAAATCAGTGTCATTGTATGCATTTGTAAACTAATAGAAAACTAGAAAGAAGCATAAATTTGCTACTTGCAGACTTGGCCTTTTACAAGGGTTAACAGTTGCTCTTATTAAATCTGTTCATCCAGCAAAAAACTGTTTCTTGGGAGCTTTCAGAGCTTTCAAGGTTGACATGGGGCATTTCCATATTTTACTGTTCCTCTTTTGGCTCAGAGATTAAAATCCCTAATTGCCTTACCTTTTGTGACAGAGGTCATAGAATTATAAAATCCTAGAATCACAGAATATCCTGAGGTGGGAGGGACCCCAACTCATGGTGCTGCAGAGGACCACCCCAAGTGCTGAAAAACATTCTTTAATGAAAGCACTTGAAGTCAATAGAATAGGCCTGTGTATGTGTGTGTGACTGATTTATTTCCTGAAACAATTATGATACATAGGAAAACTGTTGAATCAGTCAGTAAGAGAAACAATGCCCTTTTTAGCCACTTCTAATGTTTTGTGACTTTTATCAACTGATTTATCTAAGCAGACATTTATAGCTCAGCACCTTAAACTAGAGGTGACTATTTCTTTTGTTTTGCATTGTAAGATTTTTTCTGATTTTTGAAATGTCTTCAGTCATCCATCAGGAACAAAGGATAAGCAGGAAATGGTTGAGCAGCCAAAGCCGTTTCATAGACCTCTGCCTCCTAAGCTGCTGTCTAAACTGTCTGTGCCAAGGGAGAACGTTGAGAAAGGTAAACCGCACAAAGACAGTTCCTGTGGTGCACAGGTAAAAATTCCATGTGTTCTCTAAAATTAACATAGAAGAAAATAGATTGGCATTTAAGTTACTAGTGCAAAGCAGAGTAAATGAGACTGCAGTGTGACCCACATGACCTTCATCTCTTTGGGATGCTCTTCTTGTAAATAGGGGAAGAGTCTTCTGGGCAGGTCCTGGAAGCTGAGTCTTCCACCTATCAGACTTGAATACTATCCACTGGATAACAGCTCATCAAAAAACATGAGAGATAACATGGAAAACTGCTGGCATCAAGAAAAATGAAATTAGATCACGTGGAGTCAGACCACAGGGGGAAGCGAGATACAACCTGGATTCAGAAAAAAATGAAAAAAAATTATGCTTTGGTGGATGCTCCTGCTCTTCTCAGAATATACATCCCTGTGAAAAGACGTATCTTGGCATTTATTATTTTAAGCTCATCAGGGATTTCTAATTAAAACAAAGGACTTGCCATGCAGTATGCTTCAGAAAATAAAGGGCTATCTGTGTGCCCATATATGTGAATGAAAAGCTTTTTCCAGTTTATATAAAGTAGCTATTGATTTCTTATTTAAGGACTAACCTTTAAAAATAAATGTGCAAAACAATAACATGATCTATAATCAAAACATATTTAACCTAAGTAATACAAAAATAAGATGGAAACTGGGCACCACCTCTGAAAACAGATGCGTAGAAAAGGACCCTGGTATATGTACAGGTTCACTGACTTCTCTCAACATTCTGTCAAGCCCCAGAATCTGCTGCAGAAGAGTAGAATACAGAAAACTTACAGTGCTTTTTCTTGATCAGCACAGTGGAACAAAGTTACAGCATGAAAAAACAATGCTGTCCCTTTGAACTGAGTTAAAGAGACCAAATCAAGTTTTGTTTTTTCTCCATTTAGCTTCTGTAATTCTATGGAAGTATTTAAATAGCTAAAACTCCTCAATATTCAAATAGTCAATAAAGCAGGCAAAGAGAAAGAAAATAAATTAGAATAATTTTTATTATGTTTGAGTGAAATGGTAATTTGAAGTTTCATTTTGTTAGAATACTGTCATACTATATTTCTTATCATCATTATGTAATATTAAATTAGAAGGAATAAGAATAATATGTTAAAAGTAATACCTTTATAATGGTATGAAAAATAGTAAAGAAAACTCAGTTAGAGAAGTAAAGTTGAAAAGTCAGGTAATACAATTATTGTTCCTTTGATATTATTAAGCCCTTCTGAATATTAATTTGAAAGGCTAGCAAAATCTGTTTCTGTACAGTACAGTTCCAGTCTGGCTGGTGCTGCCGAAACAGATGTAAATATTTCTGGCTCACTAGCAGAGCTGTGTTTCAATTATTTAAACCATTTTAAAAATTATAGATAAACCTTTTCTCCTGAAACAAAATTCTATTGTGATGGCTCTTGTTGCAGTAGTACTTATTAGCAATGAATGCTGTTTATAGATTGCATATTTGTACAGTAAACATGACAAAAATCTAAGAGCTCATTTAAAAGTTTGTTCAAGGATCATTTTCTCCAAATGTAACTATCACACCTGAAAGACATTTATACAGCAGCATGTCCACTGATCAGCAAGCAACACTTCATCAATGATAATTCCATCATTTTGTGCTTCATGAAGTGTGAGACTGAAACCTAAGAGCAGAAGCCCTGGGCTAGAAAAAAAAAATTAGTGACATGTGGTCTAAGTGTCTTTTCCCCACAAGGGAGTGTAGAAAGTGAGAATGTAACAACATTAAGTTGATTGAAAAGGCAGCAGAAATGTCATGGGAGTGGACTGTGCCCAGCTGAGGGCTGAAAGCTGCCAGCCACTGTGGTGGGTCAAGAAAACCAAGGAAATACACCAATGGCCCCCCTTTCTTTGAGAACCGAGTTGTAGCAGAGAGCTATAAAGAGCAACTTCTCCCTCAGCAGGCCCCTAGAAACCAATCTCCCTAGCAAATGGAACACAGCACAAACCTTGTGGAACTGAACAGGCTAAATTAAGGATAATTTACTAAGTATGGTTTTGTTGATAAAAATATTCAGGACTAACTGACTACTGGCTGTAGTACTGTTCAGAAACTGGGGACTAGCTAAGGAATCAATGGTCCTCCAGAACGAGGTCTTTGGAGATAGCCCTGGTAACAAAGTCCAAAATCCAGTTTTAGTGTGAGGTTTGTGAAATGAACCTTTGACACATTTAGTTTCCATCGAACAGTTTTGGTAGGAAGGGTGTCTTCTGTGAGAAGCCGCCAGAAGCTTCCCCCATGTCCAACAGAGTCAATGCCAGCTGGCTCCAAGATGGACCTGCCAATGGCCAAGGCCGAGCCCATCAGCAACAGTGGTACCACCTATGGGATAGCAGATTTAAGAAGGGAAAAAACATTATTGCAGAGAAACAATTGTAGCCAGAGATGAAATGACTGAGAACACCTGAGAGAAACAGCCCTGCAGACACCAAGGTCAGTGAAGAAGTAGGAGGAGGAGTAGGTGATCCACACTGGAGCAGGGGAAGAGTGCAGAGTCCCACAGAGAAAGGAGCATCAGAGACAGTGAGACAACTCACCACAACCTCCATTCCCCATCCTCCTCCGCCACAGAGGGGGAGGAGATAGAGAAATCAGGAGTGAAGTTAAGCCCAGAAAGAAGGCAGGTGTGAGGGTAAGGTGCTTTAAGATTTGGGGTTTTTTCTCATTACTCTACTGTGATTCAATTGATAATAAATTCAGTTAATTTCCCCAAGTTGATTCTGTTTTCCCCCTGATGGTAACTGGTGAATGATCTCTCCTTGTCCTTATCTAGACCTAGAAGGCTGTCATTATATTTTTGCTCTCTGTCTAGCCCAAGGGAATGGCAGAGTGGCTTTGGTGGGCAGCTGGCACACAGCCAGGGTCAACCCACCACAGTGGTGTAGGACACTAGGGCTCGGTGCCAGCTGTTGCATTAAGGGTATAAAAATTTAGCAGAAAATAAAGCCCCTTAAACTCCAGCTGGTCCTCAAAGATCAGAGGGGCTGGGTGTGGCTGGGCTAATTTCTGATTATAGCAAATTTGGCACTACCTGCCTGGTCGAGTTCAATAAGAACTTGTATGATCCAGGTTCAAAACCAGTGCAGTTCATTGAAGCAAGAGGAAAGCAGGTTCAGAATTGAACACATGTATGATATATCTGCTCCAACACAGTTGAAAGTGCAAAGCTCACCTAAGCATCCCTTCAGGGAGGAGGAGAGACACAGTCCAGTCCAGAGTAGGCAGAGGTTCTTCCCCTTCCCCTTCTCCCCATGTCTCATAATTTTGGCCATTCTTGATAAGGTAGAACAAATACTTACTATAAGTGGGGTTTTGGTAGCTGTGATCATACATGTAAGGCATGTTAACTTTTCACTTGCCTTCTTAGGGGGTGAAAGTTTATATACAAATTTGGCTTAATGAGGGTCTTGGTTAATTTTGGTCAGGGTTTACAGTCAACACAAGAGGTAGAATAAACACTTTGATCATCCTCCACATGCTGAGGTGGCAATAAAGGCTACCTGATCTTCACCAGAGGATCTGTGCATGCATCTTTGTCTCCTTAACAGACCAGATCTGCAATAAGACTTGTTATACAGTGGTGTGAGTGCTCTTTGTGCCTCACTGAAACAACATCAGGCTGTGAGGCCTCTGCTTTACTCCAGATATTGTCCCATTGTTAGCCCTTGCTTGAGCCAGGTTCAAGGTAAGCTAGGGGTCCAGCTCATGTTTGTCACAATCAGCCTCATCAATTCTTCATAGATTTAAGACATGTCTGAAAGTTTGACACGTTACACACCCCATGGCCACAGTCACACAAGCAACACAAGTCACTGACATACGGCTCCTTGCAAATGGTTCAAGATCCCTAAAGAGGAACTTGTCAGTGATACAAGTGGCCATATTTCACACACAGTAGAACAAACTGCTCATTCATTCTTCATTAAACTCCCAAAGTGCCTCTGAAAACCTGCCCTTTCTGTCCTGCTCTTCTACTATGCAGTTCTTCTACTGCATACTTCACATCATTCGAAACAGTGTGTAGGTGAACTGCGTTTGTGTTGAAAAAGAAAAGACAAATGAATTTTGCAATTGGAAGCACTGAGATGCTCAGTCTAATTGTTGGTGCATTTTATCTGAACAAGAAAAATCCATATAGGATATGGAGAATTTGACACACAGTCTTTTCCTCAAAACTGATGCCAGAGCATGACTCATTATAAGTGTCTTTTTTCCTCTTGTTTTCAGCAGGAGGGATTTTTGGACAATATCTAACTAGGGCAATAAAGAGCAAAAATTATGAAAATGGAAAAGAAGAGTCTAGCAGTGCTCAAGGGCATGTCAGGCAGACTGATGCTTCCCTCAGCAATGAGCACATATTCCACAGTCCCCTGAAAATCCAGCCTAAAGATATACACCAGTCTCTTTATCAGATTTGCCACAGTCAGACACAAATCCAGCTCGAAGAGCTATTTCTTCAGACTCAGTTGCAGCCTGGCAATACACAAACCGTTTGTCCACGTTTGTTCTTGCCTTGTATGTTTCCAACTCAGATATGCCTATCTCCTTAATCAGGATAGTAGTCATGGGCAAACACAGTTCCAGCCCAAAGCCATGGGTTTCCCTGACCTAAAGAGAGGTTTGATTCTCTCTGAAGCCAGTTTCCTGACAGTGAAAATGGAGCAGAATGAAGATAGAAAGTTCTCAGGTCTAGTTCATGCGAATAACAACCCTGCATATTGGTCTTCACCAGGCATAAACACAAGCATTCCTGTCCACCCAGGCAGCAAAAAGCCAAACCAGCTACTTTGGATGGTGCTGACATAACTTGGATTGAATTACACTTTCACAATAGGTGTAGTGCTGAGCAAGTGCCATGAAAATTATGCAGAATGCACCAGGAAGAAGATGAGACACAGTAAAGGTACAGAGGAAATGGCAAAAGAAGGTGAGACAAAAGGAAGAAGAAATAAACAATGGAGAACTTAGGCAAGCATACCACAGAAAAAAAGCATGTAAATCAGTTATCCCACAGCTACACTAATATTAAGTTTCAATCATTAATTTTTAGTTTTAAATCATTCTAAGCACTTCTTTTTCTTGCAGTGACAACCTAAGAAATACATGATCATTTTTCTGTTGACAAGGTTACAATTCCAAAAGATACTTTGAATGAAAGTTGCTACTGACTCTTAAACACAGCAACATGAGTAATGCATCTTTAAAAGATATACCTGAAGGCTAAAAGCAATTTTCTGCTACAAGAAGTGACACAACATTTCCACCTGGGACCTTGACATCAGTTTTTCCTCAGACTGTCTTGTTCATACTACATCTCTTGATTGTTTCACAGCTACTGGTGAGAATGTCTACATTGGATTTTCATTTTTGCTGGCAGTGCTTTTCATCTTTGGAATCACATGTTGTAGATTTTTGTTTACACAACAGATTTTAATTTGGGTTTTTAATTTTAATGAAATGTAGACAATGCGGTCTTACTCTGACTATAGTCATCTTTTACTACCCTGGTGCTTCAGCACTGAAGCATTGTTTTTCTTGCAAAATGGATGCCAGGGATCTAAGAAAATTCTAAACTCCACTAAAGTGTATAAATTTTCTTTCATTATATTAATCTTCATTATTAGCATTAATCTACCTATTTATTATAACTTGGACTTTATTGGAACACTTAGATTTAGATTTGATATTACTACAGGTATTAATAGGTAATGTATGTTATCTAGGTATACTTGATTGTATATCTGTCATGAAAATGACTGTCTGGTTTACATAGAACTAGATGCCAGATTATATACACTAAAGTGCATTTGAAATTATATGTGACAATAGTTAAATACTATCTCAGCATCTATGTAGTTTAAGACAGTGTATGTAATAATAATAATAATATAATAATATGCATAAGCAGTGCTCTTCTGTCAAGGTTTGTATAAAATTTCCTAGATTAGAAATGAAAGAAAAAATTTAACAAAAGAGCAACAAAATGAAAGCTAGTTTCTCTGCCTGGGATCTGGAGATGTTTTGGATTGCATATTTGGATGGTTTGGATCCTCTCTAGGGGATAACTATAGTCCAGAATTTGACTAGGCTTCTTGAGTGAATATATCCAGCATACCTTAGGATGGTTACGAAGGGAAGTCTATCACAGTTGGAACAACATGGGAGAGTGGGATAAAAAGAAAATGCAAGCCAAAAATAACAGAGTTTAGAGACAGCCACAGAACTGGCCCACTTACTTCATTGCACAATTAGGAAAGCCTGAACCAGGGCACTGACAAGAGTGAGATGACCTTGCTGCTCTCAGAGCTTGTGTGTCAGTGCCTGTGCTCTATTACATGTTGGTTCCCTGATCATCTGTATTGCAAAAATATTCATTCATCCCCAGTTATTCTTCACATGAGCAAACAGCTTCCTCTAAAACAAAACTCTACTGTAGTGCTGCGGGTGGTTCATGCAGATGCCCAGCCTAGTACAGACAAGACTGCATATGGCTTGTCCCCTTTTTCCATATTAATTGAATGATATGGGGCTTGTCATCCTCTACCCTCTTGTATGTTATTGTACACACTGTAGGCCTCAGGAAGTGTCCTCTGTTTATTTTAGACTCTCTAACCTAAAAAAAAAAATCCTACCTTGCAGAATAATACTTATGCATGAAAGCAAAGAAAATACTGGTGGCTGAGCAGAGTGAGTACTGGTGGATTAGACTGAGCAAGACCCAGCAATATATGCTGGCATCTCAGAAAACCAACTGTATCCTGGGCTACATCAAAAGCATTATGGACAGCAGGTTGAGGGAGGTGATTCTGCCCCTCAAAGTCTTCTCCCCTGAGACCCCAAGTGGACTACTGTGTCCAGCTTTGGCTGCCCCCAAAATAAGAAGTACATTGTCCTGGAGCAGGTCCAGAGGAGGCTACAAAGATGATCAAAGAAATGGAACACCTCTCCTATAAGGAAGAGCTGAGAGAATTGGGGTTTTTCATCCTGGAGAAGAGAAGGCTCCAGGGAGACCTTATAGTAGCCTTCCAGTACCTCAAGGGGCTACAGGAAAGATAGGGACAAACTTTTTAGCAGGGCCTGTTGCGATAGCACAAGGGGTAATGTTTTCAAACTAAAAGAGGGCAGATTTAGGTTAGATATAAGAAAGACATTTCTTACCATGGTTTCTCCTGATCAGGCCCAGGACTGTATCTGCCTGGGCAAAGGCAGATGGACGACTTAGGGTTGTATTTGCAGGCTTGGAGGGAGTTCTGGAGGTCATCTACTCCAAAGCTCGTCTCCGAGCAGCACCGGTTTAGACCTTCATTTGTCTCCCATAGGAGCACTGGGCTCTTGACCTAAGGAGATAAACCAATATTTTTCAAACTTTTAAAAAATGTGATCCTCCCCCTCCACCTTTCCTCCAGCTTCATGTTGTGGCTATGCATCAAACCAGTCTGTTTGGAAGGGCAATTGACCTGAAGCTCATGGCTGAGACAAAAAATTTATCAGCTCCATTTCTGGGAATTGCAGAATCATTTTCTTCCCTCTATCTTCACCTCATTCTAGGGTACAGTACATCTTTCTCTTTTTGATGTATCTGTCTGCTTCTTCCCCATGGGAGCCATGCAGACTGTGCATTAAGACTAGAGTAATTACTTCTTTGCAGTGGTGTGGGCCTCTGCTAAAGTGGAGCTGAAGAAGTTTAAGCACCTTCTCCACTGATGAAGAGTAATTTTGAGGCCAGCTAGTTTCTTTAATCTGCATTTATGAGAAGGTTGAGCTGCTGTGGCTGTGTATATAATCTTAGAAGGATGATGCAAAGTTTTTGTCCCAGTTTCTTCCCCAGTGTAGTTTCTGTAATTGCTGCAGTGGACCTTGGTATGGCAAAGTACTGTGGTGCATCTGACATTACAGGAACATACTTAAATTTGGAAGACTTCTCCTTTGTTTCCATGCTTACCCATCATTATGCCATAGAAACCTCATGTCTCAGACTGTCTTGACTCCAGTACTTTGTGGAAAGTGATCTGGATTGCAGCAGAGGAACTATGAATGGGATAAAATCATCAAGAAATAAAAGATCTCATGCTATGTTATGTTATGTTATTCTGTTGGACAACCTAAGACTCAGCTGGAGTGATGAGATCAGTGCTTTCAGCTCTGAATGGTCTGTTTCGTATCAATGAATATGTAGTTGGGTCAGAATGAAAGGCAGACTCAGCCCTATGTAAAATCAATGAAGTTATGTGCTGACCCTGTGCTTCCTCCAGTGGTACCTAGAGAGGGATAAGATTCTTTCTCTCTGCTACCATTATGTCATTTTATATTCTAAGACCTCACACTGCTTTAAAAAAAAAAAAAAAAAAAAAAAAAAAAAAAAAAAAAAAAAAAAAAAAAAAAAAAAAAAAAAGGATAAGTTTATTCCTGGACTACAAATCACATATAGGACCTATTTATCAAAACTGCGACATTTTTGCAAGCTATAGAAGGTCTGGTAAATAAGTCTTGGTATTTCTTGTGAATACTTTTTTTTCTTTTACTATGGGAAATAAAATGTATTTTTAATGAGCAGCGGTCCCCAAATCTGAAATGCCTGCTGTTTTTTTCTAAACATAAAACCCCCAAACAAACAAAACCCCATTGCCTAAGTGACTTGATGACGAAGACAGCCTGCAACAAAACTGGGATCAGAGCTCCAGCTTCTGACTTGTTACCCTTTTACCACAGTACTGCTCAGTAAGGGCTTAGTTGATGCTTTGTATTGTTTCCCACATAGTACAGTTACTAGTGATACAATATACAAACATAGTGAAACACAATTGCTGTTTTAATTTTAAAAAATAAAACCCCCAACCCCTGATTTTATTATAATTCATTTAACAAGACAGATACAGAATTGTTAAATGTGACAGATTTTCATATCTTTTGGTTAAGTTACAGAAATCCAGCATTTTTTCACAGCTACAGTTGAAGGGTTTTGTTCTAATCTCTGTAACAAGCATTGTACTTTTGCCTATTCCAAAGCAAACACTTCCCATATGAAGGATTCTTGTCACAGATCTGTAACAGATTTTGGACCCTGATGCACTGAAGCCAGTGTCCAAGATTTCCCTGGCTGTGGAACACCCACAACTACAACCTGGACGGAACAGGAGAAAGGGACTTTCCAGTATGGCCCTGTGGGGCTATCCCAAGCCTGGTGTTTTCACAACCTTCATTTGGAAGTGCCTTGGATTTGTTGTGTGTCTTAAGAGCCACTCAGTATTGTTTGACTTGAGGTTGTAAAGTCTGGAAACGGCTTTTCCCAGATATTGTAGATACAGCACCATACAGGCAGGTGGGACTCTGAGACAGAGGAGGGAAATGCTGAGGGAGAGATGAAAAATTACTGACACAGGTCTTCTTTGTATCCAAGCACTCCTATGGGCAGATGGACACCTGTGCCCCAGCGATAGGAACACAGTATTTGTCCCAAAGTAATTGCTGGATAAATTTTATCACTAGGATCAAGGGCAGAGGCCAACACACAGGCCTCCTGCTTCTATGAGCATTGGGCTGCAAAGGCCTTCTGCTGACTGCTTGCTCTGGCCCTATGAATATTGCATGCCTGATGACAGCTTTGTAGCTGTAGTAGCATCCCCTTTATCTCCCCACCACTGCTTCTGCTTTCACTTTATCACAGCATATCTCTTCATCCCTATTGACTTGTGGCTGGTGAGCTCTCCTGCAACAGTTACAAGTAGTGAAACCACTTCAGGACTCAGTCTCAGATTCCTTCCTTTTCTCCTCCTGTAAGTGTTCCAACCTCTGCTCAGTTGGGCAGACACAGCTTCCTTTTTCCCTTCCTCCTCATCAATCTCAAGCGAACTCAGTGTTTTCCTTGTTTGGTTCCTACAGAACAGGAACCCACCTGTGTGTGTAGCAGAAAGTCTTCAAGTGCCTCGGGGAGCTACAAGGAGAATTTAGGTGCCTCTGGACAACGGCCAAGACAAGGATGCAGCTGTGCTTCACTCTTTTAATACACCTGAAATCACATTTCTGTGGAGCTGAAGGATGGAAGTAACTTGGTGACTCTTTCTCCGCTTGCTATACTAATCATAGCGAAAAACTCAACTACTCATTTCTGCTGGGATTGTAACTGAGGTCAGTTAATCTCTGTACAAGAACCCAGGTACAGGCTGCCAGAAATGGGGGTAGGCAGCAGTGGGGACTGGGAGTGAAACTAGAGACATTTAAATGTAGAAGCAGAATGGATGTTGCAGAAAGAGAACTGAAAGAGGGAATCCAGAGGTTAAGCAAAACTCATGGACATTACAGTGAAGAAGGAAGATCTGAAGAAGTTTATGCAAATGATAATAAGCCTTATTTAAACAGAAAACCAGGCAATGTGTCACTTGCATAAAGATTGCCATTGGCTAAGTCCTAAAGCTTCACATACAAAGGAGAAAATAGATCTAGACACCACAGCAGTTTCAATGCTTACCATGGAGCAGATAGTCTGAACAACCACTCCATCATTTTGAGAGGAGCAGGAAAGGAAAAGGTCCATGGTTAAGAAGGAAGAGAGATTTTTCTCTTTCTTCAAAGTTGTTTGGGACTGGTGTATTCCAGAAGATTTGTGCACACTGAAGAGCCCACGGCTGAAATTCAAAAATAATCCAGGAACTAGCAAGATACCCAGTAAAATTAACAGCAACCTTTGGCTTTCTCTCACCTGTTCCTGGCTGCTCATGGTGAGGAAAATGAACTCTGGCACTTGAGAGTACAGTAGGTGCTTCTGCAAGGTGGGATGCAGGCGTAGATAAACACGGACACGTGACCTTCTGTGCTCTGGGCTCAAAGCTGGCTGGCAGAGGAGGAGCTGTGAGCTGCAGTTACATTGTCTTCCATGCAAATTTGTAGTTGTAGTAGTAGTAGTAGTAGTAGTAGTAGTAGTAGTAGTAGCAGTAGTAGCAGCAGCAGCAGTATCTCAAGTGCAGCACTCCTTCACTATCCGGCTTCCAAGTGAGAGTTAGGCTGTGCCAGACGCATGGAGGAACCTCCATGTGTCAGTTCCTGCCTGAATAGATATGCCTTTAAGGAACAGTAGTCCTGTATCTTCCAAAGAAAAAATGTTCACTAATACTGAGCTGCAGGGATATCTAGGGATAACTTTAATCAATTTCTTCCATTATTTTAGCAATGGCTGTAAAGCTTCCCAGGACTAATTAATAGAAAGTGTTTCCAGACTGAAAGAGCTCCAAAACCATTCAGGATTTCTGGCCCAGATTCCCAGTCTATCTGCCAGGCTCCAGGGGCAGAGGGATGTAGTTTGCATTGCTAACCTGGCAGCAGCAGAGAGCGTTGGCATCCAGTATGTCTTTCACAAAACATGAATAATAACAGGAGTCAAGGGAATATAGGAATAGAAGTGGGCAAACTTGGAGAAGTGAGAATGAGGTGCCAGAGCTGGATGCGAACACACGGTGCAGCTGTGTTCTGCAGCCACGGAAACTGGTGGGGCTGCGGGCATTGCTTCCTGCGGGTGAGCCTTTGCTCATCTCCAGCTTGGGGTGGCTCTGCAGAAGCACCTTTGGAAGAGAGAGCAGCACGAACACAGCAATACAGCATTGCTGAGGTCAGCAGTCTGGCTTCTTCCCCTAGTTCCGGGCAGGATTTGCCGTTTATGTGGCTACGGCTACAGTGAGGTGTGTTTGCTCACAGTGGTGGTGGTGTTCCAGACATTCCTGTACCCACCCTCCCTATGCTGCAGCGTAGGAACCCACCTGAGCTGCGTACAGCCAGCCCCCTCTAGTGGCACTTGTCTCGTGAAGTTCTGAAGCTTTGTGAAACTGCGCTCGGATTTTTTGTTTATTTTATACGTACAGCATGGTGTGACGAGATAGTGACATAGAATCACAAATTCATAGGGGTTTAAACTGTTTGACTCGCCTACAGTCTCTCTGACCCGGCAGAGCAAGGCATACGGAGCGAGTCACCTTCTGAAGTATCTGTGATGGAGTGAAATGAAAATTGTGATCAAACTGTTTAAATATGAACAGAGGTTCTGCTTGGGAATACACAGCTTTTAAGTCAACTCTAATGATTCTATCATCTCCTCTGTGAAATTCTTCAAACCTCATTTGCTTTCCTCTTCATCCAGATCAGTTCCAAACACATCTTTAAACGTAAAGCGTTAGGGGAGATCCACTCCCTAAAACTACATTTGAGTATTTTACTAGCAGTATTTATTTCAGTGTAACTTAAGGCATCTGACCCACATTCCGAACCATAGGCATCATATTTTACATGCGATGGGCTACATACAGAGCTCATGCTTACACAGCTCCTCAGAAGGGAAAACATTGAAATTACAGTCAGTTTGTGCTGGGGACCCAAGTCTGATCTTCCCGCTAACTCAGGATTTTGAAACGGTGTACTCTGGAGGCAGAGGATGAAGCTTTGGTGAAGTAAGAAGTTTATTCATCTCTTGTTTTATCAGAAGACCACTAAATACATAATTCTGACTTTCACATTGTGTTTAGATGGTGCAGAAATTACTTATTACTAAGTGATCAATACACAGCATTCTTGCTTCTCAAATGTGGCCTGATTTAAGACAAGGTGTAATTTAGCCAGAGTTAACATTGGGATTTCTTGATGATTTTGCGTTGAGCCCTGTTCCTATAAACACGTGTGTGTGTGTGTGTGTGTGTGTGTGTGTGTGTGTGTGTGTGTATGCATGTAAAAGGAGGTGTGTGTGTGGACATACCTGTACAGGCAGGCAGGGTTAGAGGGGAAGGAACCTTTTTGTTGAAAGTCCTTTCTCAATTCACTTCCCTGGTCAGCTGGAATGTGGCTCAAGGGTGCAGCTAATAAGGATGGTGTAGCAAGACACCCCAAGAGCCCTTCCCTTTGCATGCAGAGGATAAGGTGGCTGTGAGAGACATACACCCGTGCACTGATTTTGCACAGCCAGTGGGGAGGATATGGGCCACGGATAATAACTGACTGCATGCCCTCTCCCATTGTTTTCAGAGGAAAAGCCAGTGACTGAATGATTTAGGACTGTGTACTGCATCTCTTGGCCATGTGGCTACACCTGTGGTATTTTGTACCTGTAAAATACAGACTAGGCCAACACACAGGGCTGGTTGATGGACAAAGCAGGAGCATGTGGTGCGGCTGCCTAGTCCATTCTGGAGTGTGCCCTCCCAGAAAGCAACATTTGCTGCAGCCTGATTCTGAGTTAGGCAAGCACAGGAAAGATGTGCGTGCAGGGGATGTGAAGTGAAGCTTACAACAGGAAAAACTGCAACCATCTGTCCTTAACAGCACTGGGCTGTTGCCCCATCAGATCTACAAAACTCCCAAGAGACTTGCTCCTGCTGCTCCAAGTGTTTGCTTTTCACTCTTATCTGCTCCCTGTTTTGTCTTCTCACTGAGCTGAGCACACTTGGTTATTCCTGTCATCCACAACAGCCCAGCCTCCTGTGCCATCTACACTGTCCCTCGGAGTCCAGCTGCGCGAGCATCTTGAACTTCTCATAATGAGAGGAAAACTGAAATTTCTACTTTATTGACTGAGGCTTTGGGGAAGGGAGGTGAGCAGATACAAGTCACTGCTCTCCTCATTCTTCCTGCTTGTGAAGTGTGCTAAAATCCCTTTGAAGGTCAAGGCACATCTTTCTGATCAACATAAGAAACACACACCTCTTCATTCCTTTCTTGCCCCTCATCTTGGCTTAGGGCAAAGTCCTTGGGCAGTGCACAAGGTAGAATTTGAGTGATGTCTTACTTTTCAGTGTCCAGTTGCCTGTGACTGACAAACATACTTTCAGGCACACAGCTGACCTTTGAATACCAGAATGGCCACTGGGGGGTTCTACAAGCAAATCACAACCCACACACATAACTAGAAGCTCAAGTTTATATATAAATTCCACAATTTCCTTCAGGCCCAGTGCATAAACTACCACAGGGTGGGTGATACACCATTCCTAAGCATCTTGTTTGAGTGGCACTTCCAGCACTCAGCCTCAGCGGGGACCCTCGAACCTCTTTCTCACTTGGTGACTCACAGATGTCAAATGCTGTAGCACTACACATCCTAGTACAAATCCCCCTCCTTGCTTCATTCTGATGCATGCTTAGCAGAGAGGAGGGAGGGGACAACCATTTATTTGCAAAAAGCAGGAAATCCCTGGGTCAGCTCTTATTTCATCATGATAGAAATTATTCAGTTTAAGCAACTTTCCTCTTGTTTCTCCATCCCCTGACTCAGGCAGAACCCTGGAGAGAAGCCACTTTTCATTAGGCAGGTTTTTGTACACATTCTTGGTCAGACAGGACGAGTTAGTGGCAAACAGTAAATACCAGCTGCCCCCCATCCTTGAATGAGTAGTGCTGGAAATGATCTGTGGCACAGCATAATGACAGGACCAGCATGTAGGTTTTATGCCATCTGCTGCCAAATTTGGAATGCAGTTGTTTGAGAAATCTTCCCTAAGGCACTGTTTCAGTATTTGTTTTCCTGGTAAGACCTGGCGCACATAAAAGACTGTCAGCACCTATGGATTTTTTTACTTCATAAACAGCATCCTCAGGACATCCAGATACTATGGCATGTGTGGTCACAGCCCACGTGCCATTTTTTCATGATACACAGTAAATGGCATTTCTAGAACTAGAGTATGTGTGACTATCTGGATGATAAAAAACGTGAGGATTTACAATCAATTTTTTTTTTTTTTTCTGGGACAAAAGCATGTGCTTGTGTTCTGCCCTCAAGAAGATGCGGGAAACGAAAGTGTGAACTAGCTCATTCTTACACCATCAGAAAGAGATTTTGTCCTGTGAACTCATTTGAATTGTGAATTCCTTGAACTGGGAAGTTAGGTATGTGAACAAAGGCGATTGGGAAACAGTCATAGGTTTAGATATTGAAAGGTGTTTCAGGCTTCACTGGCAGTCAGGTCAAGTTGGAAATAAGGACGAGAGGTGAAAAGTTACCTGGTAGAGGGCAGTGGGGATTTCAGTCATGAAGAAAAGTGAAAGGTCTTAGCAATAGTCAAAAGCTAGTACATGTCATATGTGCTGGAAAATCAGAGTTCCTTGGGTTGGTCCTCTGGAGGTAGAACAGGGATAGAGAGCAGGAGAGTACTTTGGACAGCGATAAATGCCCAGGTGAGACAGCGGCTGGAGGCAATAAGCTTGCTGGCACCAAGGTGCACCTTCTTGGCAGGTAAGATAAGAAGAAAGGAATGCTGAAGGCTCCAGACTACCACTTGTGGCAGGTGATAGAGGAAGAGGGGAAGAAATGCAGAGAAAAAAGGTGTGACTGGGGAAGCTATGAAACCCTGGGAAAGTAGGAGTGAACAGTGTGTCTGCAGGAACTTAGAGAAGGAAGGATGGTGGAGGATGGTCTGAAGAGCTTCCCTGTGGAAAGGAGACCCGAAAAGACAAAAATGTAAGGAAAATTGCTGGGAAAATATGAGAGTAATGTCAGCATATTCCTTTGGTGAGCACTCAGCACAGTGCTGAGACAAGACCACCATGAAGGCAGACCTTGAGCCCAGCATCAAAGGCCAGATCAAGACCCAGTAGATGGGCTGTTTGTGAATATCCCTATCTCGTAGCAGAAGCAACTGGAAGATTGATTTGGGGAAGCATCTTGGCCATTTCCAGCCAGCATGTGCTGGAGCAGCAGTTGGGCACATTTGCTGTGTGAAAGGGGAAGCAACTAGCCAGAAAGTAGTTTTGAAAAAGGAAGTGTGCAGATGGTAGTTATTTCTGCTTTCCCATCAATCTGTCAAATACAGAAATCCTGGGGACTGAGATTAGGGGGCCTAGAAGCCCTACTACAGCAGACACAGTGCTATTCAACAGGGAGAGTGAGCTAGGTGTCTTTGAAGGAAGTTAGGGTGGAGTCGGGGGCAACCAGATCATCTCAATGTTGAGCAGACTCTGAGAAGGATGGTTGATAAGTGGTGCTGTTAACATGTTGATGAAACATATGAAAATCCAATTTTTTTTCACTGTGGGGACCAGATGACCTCTTCATCCTTCTCTGTGCATGTCATCCTTCCTGAGAAAGTCTGTCTCCACCACTGTTGTGTCTCTCAAGGTTAGAAACGAAAGATGCCACTCAGCTCAGTCTGCTGTTCTACATTTGGGATGTGCTTCCATCTGTACCATCATCTTCCTCAGGGCTGTTTAAGCCTCAATTCAACTGTATTTTGCTATCCACAAAATGATGCAAACACTTTTCTCCAATTACACATTACCTCATCTCATCATATTTTCCTACTTCAGTGACTTCTCAATCTTTTGTTACATTTCTAAGTAGCCCTCTGGCTCTCTTTCAGTCACAGACCCACAAACATATTTTCTAGTGTGACACAGAACAACATGCTAGCCCTGATAGTGCTGTGCTGGCACAGGAAAATGCTGTGCCAAAGTGTTTTCCTGTGAGAGGAACATTGCAATTGCAGCCAGATGTTACCAGGGTCTGAGTTAGCTTAGGAAATCCTCTGTGTACAGGAGAAGCACAGATATATCCTCTGTGCTGTGTTAGCACATAAACTACTACTCACCTTCTTTTGTCTCGTCCATGAAATGTGTTGGAGAACTAAAAACATACCGTATTCCAGTAAAACCATTCCTGCTTTGATTTAGTTTCACCTTCTGAGAACCCAGGGAGGGACAACTTGATTTACAGTAACTGTTGGACCAAGATGAGAGCACAGTAAAATGGCTTTGAGTTCCAGGTGAGGCAAATAAATTCCCCTTTACCACATCATGCTCCTTGCTCTACAACAGCAGCACTCTAGCAGTCACTGACTCACTTTGTAGTGACCACAACGCTGCATTCCTTCTGATTTATGCAATGATCCCTTTCTTCTAGGAATTACTGCTTGGTGGTGTCTCCTAAGGCAGAACACAGGTCTTCCCAAGGACCTGCCAGCACTTTTAATTTCTTCAGGCTGACAACACCTCAATGAATTTGCCTGTCTTTTTGGGTTTTTTTTCCCCCCAACATCTTCTTCAGTATTATCCTTAGGTTATGGAATAGCAGAAGTATTTTATTATATTATTTGTTTTATAAGGAGCACATCTCATAAAGAAATTTATCTGGGCTGTAAAGAGGTAAAAATGCTTTAAAAAGTGAATAAAACAGGCAGGTCTAGGAGAAGAGAGGCTGGTAACTTTGGAGATTTATGTCTCAGTTTAATTTTGCCTCTGTGGACAACTGGAAATGCCTTGGCTAAAATAGCAGAGAAAGGAATCCAAGAGGAACTGCTGCTGCTGCTTGGGGAAGTAAGGCAAGTGAGATCATTTCAGATATGTGACACAGAGGCAGTGGGAGCAGCTGTCGAAAATCAGTCTAGCTCAACTCCTACAAACATCTATTGTCCAAACAACTACATGTGTTTCCAGATCCTGCACCGTTTGCAGCATCAGCAACACAGTGCTGGGACACTGGGACACAAGACAGGCTCTTGAATATAATTATGTTCTCTGCTAAAAGCTGACATTGAAAGATGCTCCACAAGCATTTTGTCCTGTCTCCTGAGCTCTCTGATAGCAAGCATCTGCCCATCATTCAGGAAGAATTTGCCATTTCCAAATCACAGGCAGACGCATGCAAGAAACTGGAATCAAGCTGCTCAAACTAGGGCAGTTCTGGGCCTGAGAAGGAGACCTCTGGTCAGTGAAGTGGTATCTGGCTTTGTCTGTATTCCCCCAGGAGGCAGGTACCACCCCAGGTCCATGGAACAGGCACTGCTACTGCAAAAATCCATGCCATGGATATAACCCCTATACTCGGATACCTGGTTACTATGGTGCCTAAGTCTTGCTGCTTTCTTGCGTCAGATTTCCCTGACTATCTGCTCATATCCATGCCTGCACCTACACAGGTGCTCCATGGTATTTCCACAGATACTCACACTTAGGTCCATGAATGTCACAGAGAATCTGGGTTTTGCTCACCAGAATCAGGCTGGCAAACCTCAACTGCTTACACTTCTTGTGTATAAATCAGCTTGTTTTTCAGGCAAAGGGTGCTTTGGTACTCTTTCCCCTGTATATCCAGCACAAATGGGGATCACATTTGCCCCCCAGATCCCCCTGCTGTCCAGCACCATGCTTGGAGCAGTTGTGATAAGGCTGGCACTGGGTTTGATTTGGTTGCAAATAAATGGATGGGAGATGATACACTGAGGGGAAACCTGCACTGGGGAGAGGGGGGAAGAAAAAACCAAATTCCTTTTTTTTTTTTGCCTTAAGACATACTCCATCAAAAGCCCAAAAAATAACCAACTTTGAACAATTTGGGGAGGAAAAGTAATTTAGGTAGTTGCCAACATTTTGTGGAAGGAATTGGCAGCTACGAACCTGTAAAATTCTCTGAGCATATAAGTGGTTATAGCAACCAATGATAGTCCTAGAGGTTTTTTTCTAATTAAATCATGAACAGCTACACTAACTGTTAAGACTAAACATAGCACAATTCTGGCTCACAACAGCAGGTACAGATCAGGAGTTAGCATGGATGTGGGTTTATTCACAGGAGGCACATTGGATTTGGTGACCACCACAGTGAACAAAAGAGTGGAGTATTTGAACTTGGCTCACCTTGCACCATCTGCCCTCAGTATCAGATACCAGTCCTGGGCAAGTTTAACTTACTGGTAAGAGATTTAACCTGCATTTTTAATTTTAGTCTAGTCAAATGTAAAATATTTTCATCAAGATGGGTAATTTATTTGGTGCAGAGCTTCTTTGACTGCTGTCAGTCTTGCTCAGCTCTCTCTACACTCCACTAAAGTAGACACTAACCAAGCCTTTCTTGTAAATCTATTTCCTACCTCTTCTTTTTCTCCTTTACTGAACATATTTCCTTAATTACCTCCTGATTTTGCAATCTTCAGGAGACTTTTCAGTCTGGTCAGACAGACAACACAGTGTGTGATGAAACATGGAGTTTTCACATACAAAACAAAAGGGTCATGTAGCTTTCTTCAGAAGCAAGAGGGAGAGCAATTACACTAGACCAAAGGATACCAATGATTATGTGAGAGCTGAACCATGTAAATAAAACTGGTATCTTAGAGAAAAGACATCAGGTGTTTTTCAGAGTATTCAGCTCACTGGCCTAAAAGAAAATTATATCAAGCAGTAATCATAGAGCAAATGTGGGGAAATAGGGGTAAATTTCCTTTAAAAAATTAAAACCATGAATACAGGCCTAGTAAGGGATGAAAGACTGCTACTGAAGGAGTTTGTGTACTCTGTGTGCAAAAGCAGACAACATATAATTTCTCATAAAACATGTTGATATTTTCCTTCTCTTAAAGTGAGTGGGTGTGACAGACATCCCTGGAATTACATGGGCCCATAAAACTACTTAAATACTTGACATACTTGCTTACAGTTGCAACAAGACCTGTATTTTGAGACCATACTATGCCTGACAATTGGTATTATTCTGTTGTTTACAATAATAGCTGCATGATGCATCATGAAAAATCCTGGCTGCAATGTACTGCATGAAGTCTTAGCAAAGCACTTCCACCACCAGACAACTAACAACTGAAATGAAGAGGGAAAATACAAAAAATCAGTATAACTAACTAATTAGTGGAAAAACAGGTAAAATTGATAGCTGCAAGAGTGAGATGTTGGTATTGTGTTCCCTTAAAAACTGTCTTGATCTGAATTCTGCCTGTGGAGTGAGGGCAGGCAGTTAACTAGGAATAGGTTTCTCTGTCACTAATGCCCCTGAGAGTACTCCTCCAGGAGTGTCCTCAAAGGTGCTCCTGTTGTATCCATGTGGCACCATGGAAACCCACAGTTTCAAAATGAGCTTTGATCATCACTGCTCAGGCAAACAGAAAGTGTGAGGAGTCAGGTCTTGTCACTGTCCCCAGTGAAACTCGTTCAGCTTTCTAGCTAGCAGGCAGCTTATTCTGAACCGCCCCAACTCCTTGGTGAGATTGCCTAACCCTTTAATGTCTGCTCCTATCAAAGAATTCAGAGCTTACATGTGTAGGATTTCACTTTCTTCAAAGAAGTTCACTGTAGTCATATAGCCTTTCTTTCTGAAAAAAAAAAAAATCTTGCCTTGGATCTGCCTTATCATCTGGCTTAGCCTCAGAAATGACCATAGAGATATGCTCAGAAGGAGCACAGTATTGATCTAAGCAGCTTAGTGAGTCTTGAAACTTAATTCAAAGAACTTGGCAACATCTAAAGATATTTAGAGGGTTTGTAGCACAGAAGTCATCCCTTTCTGTCCAAGCCACTTTATCACCAAATACAGAAAGATACATGCATGCTTTCAGTTATTATGCTTTCTGCTATCCTAGGATGGAGGCTGTTGAGAAACTCTCACCTCAGCAACACTGAGAGCACCTTGTGGCTACAGGTTTAGTCACCCAAGCTTTGCTTTTCAACAGAGAAGATATTCAGGGCAAATAGCCTCAGCATGTTCCTGTAGTATCTTGTGCTGACACCAGAACAGAAGAATGGGAGTTCACTGTGACCCTCCTCCAGACATAACAGTCAAGAACACTATCCCCTGAAATGCAGCAAATTGTGGCCTCTGTTGTTCCTTCCAACCTGGGACCAACCTGCTGGCGTCTCACAACTTAGTCCTTCTCACTTTAGCTTCAATAGCAAAACATTTTAACTAGTTTTACTTGGATTACAAGCGTGCTGATACTCTTAGGCCTTCCACTTTCTGTCAGCTACACAAACTCACTGAGGATCTCCTCTTGCTGCAATCTCTGTTGTGGTATGTAGCAATAATTAGTCTGGATATGCTGTACAGGCTCTACGGAGACCTGGACTGAACTGAGCAGATATAAAGTATCAACACTTGGTGCATGAAACTCACGCTCTGACGCTCCCCCTCCTGCATACTGCTACTGCTCATTAAGACTTGAACATTCATGAAAAGCACAGCCAGAAACCAGATCAGCTCTTCTGAACTAATGAATAGTGAAAAAGATGTATTCAGTTGCCCTGCAGGTTATCCCACGGAAGGATCATTCAAGTCAACTCCTTCATAAGAACAAAATCCCTGCAGCAAGGCCTTTCATGTGATTCAGTTAACCGTGCACCCAAACTACATGAGAATTTACTCTTGTGTAACATTAAATACAGTCAGCTGCATAAGCAAGCTCTTTCTTACCTCTGCACTAGTAATCTTGAGTAAGAGATGCTAATCTTGCTTCAGACCAGTAAGTAGGTAAGCTGCTTTTGGCCACAGGAAAAATTGCTTAATGGAAGTGTTAGTGTGTTTAGCAGTATCATTACCATTAATGTGGAGGCAAACTTACAAAGTCCCAGGTAACAGATTCTTTCCTTGCTAAAAGGTGGAACAAGTAGGTGAGAAGAAGAAGCACAAAAACAACAGCAACAAATTCAAAGTACTAAAAGCACTCCATTGGAGAGATCAGAACTTTGGTATGTGCTTTCAAGTTCTGGGGTTTCTCTGTTCATTGGTACTTCACAGCACGAAGAGAAAAATGGTTTTACAGGTTCAAGCAGCTACTCTACTTTTCTGAAGGCAAGGGCTGCTTCCTCAGCCAGTTTCATTAGAAGTAACCAACCAGGCAGGGAAAGCAACCTGCTTTCAATTTCCAGCACTTCCCCTTTAGGCTGTGCAAGTGTGAGGGTGGATTTAAACAGGAGCTCTCTCCTCATTACTCACTGCCTCTCATCACATTTATAAGTGCTCTGGAAAGAAACTTCTAGAGCAGAGTACTGGGTGTAGCTGGCAAGCTGGTGGCAGTGGGGGACTGCATGGTGGCTTCTGTGCGAGGAAGCCAGGACTGCTCCATGCCAGACACAACTCCTTCTAGCCAGCTCTGATGGACCCAACGCAGAACACAGCCAAGCACCTCCGCCAAGATGGTGCTACCTCTATGAAAGTGTATTTAAGAAAGGGCGTGAGAAACAGCAGTACAAACACCAAGGTCAGTAAAGAAGGAGGGGGAAGAGGTGCTCTAGGCACCAGAACACAGATTTCCCTGCAGTGAATGAAAAGGGTTCCACTGGAGCAAACAGATACTTCCTGCAGGAACTACCTCTTCCTGGACAGCCCACGCAGGAGCAGCTTTATCCTAAAAGACTGCAGTCCATGGGAAAGACCCACATCGGAGCAGGTGAACAGTGTAAGTAAGGAGGAAGGGGCAGCAGAAAGCAGCAGTTACAGGACTGACAGCAACTTCAATTCCCCATTCCCCTGCACCACTTGGGACATAGCATAAGGTAGAAGAGTCAAGAATGAAGAAGAGAAGTTGCACCTGGAAGATCGGGTGGGTGAGGTAGGGGAAAATTACTGTTCTAATCTTTGCTTGTCACCACCCTACTCAATTTCTAATTGGCAATAAATTTAATTTTCCCCAATTCAAGTCTCTTTCACCCGTGACAGTAGTTGGTAAGTGATACCCCTGTCTGTATCTTGACCTGTGAGCTCTTCCATCTTGTTTTCTTCCTCTGTCCTCTGGAGGAATGGGAGTGAGAGAGCAGCTGAGTGAACACCTAGAAGCAGGCTAAGGTCAACCCACCACAAGCTGTTGCATAGATAAAAGAAGCTTAAAGTCCACTGGTTCACATTAAGCATTTGCCTTAACGATTTCAGATCAGCATCTGCCTAAAATTTGTAGATAAGCTTTTTCTATTTATTGTAGAGCTTTCCAGGGAATGATTTTGTACATTACCACTTTTTCCACATTTCCAAAATCTGACACAGATAATTTCGAATGCTCATTTACTATCTACACATTATCTGCAGAATTACAGAGATGAACCATTTTTCTATGAAAAAATATAATATTAAAAATCTTACATACAAAGACAAAACATAGCAACAAAAAGCTGCCCATAGAATTAACATCCAGTCTTTCTGTCACCAGTTAGGATGGAATTCATTTAGGGTGAGGTTTCAAGGAGGATATTAAAGTTGTTTGGTTTTCGTTTAGCCTTTTTTTTTTTTTTTTTACCACCCCCCCCATAAATGAGACATGCATTAAAACTAGTAATGTCTAAAACAACATTATTTAGTTTTTAGTCATGCATTTGAAGATTTGCCTTTGAGCATCTTCTGAAGTTAGCAGTCAGAGGAATCCAGTTTCACTGAAGTACCAGTGATGGAGTTTCTGAAAGTGTCCTCCGAGCTGAGATCCGCAGACATCTGGGGCAGCCTCCAGATCTGAAGCATGCTTTGTGAAAGCATGTTTTGCACTCTGTTTATACATAGAGAATAGCATTTAGGAAAAAAAAATAAAATTAATCAATAGCTGTGTTCCTTGAATTATGTTCTATCAAGAACATACAAGTACAAAAGTAAACAGAAGCAGTGCAAGGCCAGGACAACAACCACCACTGCAATAATTTACAATGAATGCCGGCAAGATCTGATAAAACAGCTCTCTCTCATGCCTAGACCTAAAATAATAGCCTACCCCTGTGAGCATAATCGTGCTCAGGCAAATCCCTGATTTTGCTTCACTGATGCAGAACAGCTGCCAGAGGCTGGTTTTCAAAGATACATGCTGTCCATGGTTTCCAAATGCACATCCAGGTTTTCAAATATACATGCTTTCAGTGAAGCTAGTTCTCAAAGTTTAAAATAAGTCCAAACGGTTTTATACACCAAAATTCCATCAAGGAAGAAAGAAAATTCATTCACTCTGGAACATACCTGTACACCTTTTACATTTGGCAGTCTGATATGGAAAGAGCAGGTCTGCACTCTGACAGAACTCACAGATAAACCCCTTCGCTTGACAGAGCTACAAAAACAGCAAAAGGGTTGAATTTAGATCTAAGAAAAATTATTTGGGAATGGCAGCAGGGATATTCCTCATACTAGCAGCTGCAAGGACATGTAAAGCCCTAGCTTTTCTTTACCTCACAGCCATCCACATGGGAGATAGAGCTCTTCAGAATATCTTTAAGAAGGGGCAGTAACTGTCCTCGTTTGATCTTCACTAGATCATCCAGTGAGAAGAGATGCAGCTCCTCTGTCAGATGGCTGGGGACCTGTTCATATTCTTTCAGTGCACTGCAAAGAGAAATGGAATCCAATTCAAGGTACAAAAAGTTGTTTTGCAAGTATATTTCAAGAATAAGCCTCTTTCAGTTCTCTAGTCACACAGGGATTATACAAGGCAAGTTCATGCTAAATCCTACTTCCCCTCCCAATTTGAGATCACTTCAACAAAAACTGGGGTTTGGGATTTAGAATAAACTGTCTGCTTTAAATGTGCATTCCTCAGGCACTGGAGTTGCCACACACAGTTGTCCCAGCAATTCTTAAATTAACCTGTAAAGGGTTCTCTCCTACCTCAGGAACAGTAGGTAAAATCCCATATATAATAATATCTCATAATATAATAAGCTAGGCTTATTTATTTTCTTTTGCAAAGAGAACACTGATGAGTTTTATCTGACGTAGATCACTACTGGGTGAAACTGTGCTTGTACTGAGTGCGTGAACATTGAAAACACAGCTCCTGCTTTTAAAATATCACTGATGTAGATACAGGTAGAGTGAGGATTCTCATGCTTATTTCTATAATGGAATCCCTGGTGGTTGAGCAGAAGAGAGAGATAAAAATACATTTCTTCTTAATTTTGGTGACCAACACATAATTGATTAATAAAAGAGGTTTATGCCAAAGAGAGAACAGAACCTACTTATAAAGCTTATTTTCCTTAAGTCTGTTTTTAAAAAGGTCAGCAGCTCTGCAGTGAAGGTCTTATTATTCACATGTCTACATATTAGTTAAGCTCATAGTTTGGGAAGGTGAACACCACAAATCTTTCACTTGCAGCAACAAGCAAGGTTATGTTTTGGTTTTTTTGGTTTTTTTTTTTATCACTTTTGGTTACTACTTTCATTTGAATATGCTTATAGAATAAACTGAATTTAGCATTATGACAAAGTCCTGAAGAAATCTTTAAACCCTCGAGGAACACATTTGTTAACTTAAAAAAAAATCTATTTTTTTTTAAAGATAAATATTCTCAGAAAGATAAGTAGCTTTGACCTTTTAAGAATGAATGAGGACTTAAGAGAGATGGAGCAGGAAAAAAAAATACACCAAACTAAAATAATTCAACATTTAAACTCATATGTCTTTGGCCACAAGAAAAAGAAAGCTACTACATAAAACCTGTAATTCACTTAATATCTGCAGTGCAATAGAAGGCAATTTTGTTATCAGAATTTTCTCTAATGATCACATTAACTTATTTAAAACTGGACTCTAATCTCGCTAGAGAAGAAGGCTCTATAAGCACCTCATGTACATTTTACTAAGTTATTTTTCAAGTACAATCATGGTCCGTACCTTTCACCAAACCTGCAAGTTTTCAAAAGCTTTTTCAAATGAAAAAGCTGTTCTTGGGCCTCCTGAAAGATGAAGGGGAAAAAACATACAATTTTTAAATTAAAAGCAATTGCATTTATATATTCATAAATGAGAAACACGACTACTTGAGTCAGCAACCCTGGCAACTACGTCAAACCATACCTAAAAACAGGAACTTCACACTTAGCATAGAATTAAACAACTGGATTTTCTAATGCACGGAAGACCAAGGCACGCAAAGGATGTTTTTATTTCCTGACAAGTGAGCAAGTCCTAATGCTACAAATGGCTCCATGTCTGCACACCAAGATGCTGTACCCAAACCTGTGTAAGAACAGGGAAGTGTCTCCTCAGCCAAGAAGGGAACACATGGCTACTTGTAATATTCAGCAGAACACCCTTCCTCAAGCTGTAGGAGACACAGCTCTTAGATGAGCCAAAGGTGTTTTCTCCCGTAGCCCACAAAATTAAGGAGTCATTCAAAACTTTTAGAACTTTGTAACAGCCTAAAACTAGGTAGAGGTAAATATTTACTGCTGGAGCCCAACTCTCCTCCATGAACTAAAACTGCAAACCAGTAAGGAGACACTTCTCAAAGACAAGACCTCTGGCATAATCTTCATCTAAGGTTAAAGAGAACAAGTCCCCAAAGTGGTGATGGGACGAGCAAGAGAAACCAGCTTTCCTCCTTCAAACATACACACAGAGCAAAGGACATCCTGCCCCAAGGAGTTTTTCCCAAAAGTCTCAGATCCATAAATTCCTAACAAAAAAAGGCCACACTTACCCTCACCCTGTCCATTTCTTTACTTTTTGTGTAGAGCGTTTTGTTAATACATAACACATTGAAAATTGGGTGCTGCCATATGCTGTCCAGTAGGTGCTTGGAGAAGTTGCATACATAGTATTTTTTGAAGTCCCATTTTGAAAGTATTCGGGCAGGAATACAAGACTGGGCATAGCTGTGGCAGCAGTCACAAAAGTATTTCCCCAGGTAGTCACAATAGCGGAGTCTCCTGATATATTCTGCAAGTAGACAGGAATGAAACTGTGACTATTTCTAAAATGGGAAATTTAGATTTAGAAATTTTATGGGACATAGCTC
>NW_020955440.1:2827-8665 GCF_003031625.1 Empidonax traillii | reverse complement strand
TATTTTTTGAAGTCCCATTTTGAAAGTATTCGGGCAGGAATACAAGACTGGGCATAGCTGTGGCAGCAGTCACAAAAGTATTTCCCCAGGTAGTCACAATAGCGGAGTCTCCTGATATATTCTGCAAGTAGACAGGAATGAAACTGTGACTATTTCTAAAATGGGAAATTTAGATTTAGAAATTTTATGACATACCTCCTGTTTGTATGCCTATTCTGTCTTAATAACTCCAATCTACTGGAATGAGGGGAAAGGAATTTTTTAAGGTAGGGCATTTTATTATCGTGGTAAACACATGCACAAGCTCTGCACTTTGCATTAGAACAGAAAGCTTTCCTCATGTCCACATTTGTTGAACTCATTATAATTACCACCATGAGATCTTAAAGAAACTATTGTTTTAAATATTGTTTCAAACCCACAAAAGAGACACAAGTTAAAATACAGAACAAAAAATTTACACCCATTTTGGAGTCACATTTGCATAGTACATTCTCACATAAAGAGTTTTGTGGCATTTTGCCAGCTATTACAGCATCTCAGGCTTGCTTGAGTTAATGTGCTGTCACGGATTGTTGATACTTTACAGGCCAAAAGCTGCTCTTGTGAGCTGACCCAGAACAAGTCTTGGTAGCCACTTCAAAGATTTCTTAGGTAAGGTCTGTTTGTCAGATCTGTAAATAATTGTGCTTTCAAGCAGTTCTCACAAAGTATCACTAATACAAAATTAAAGAGACACCCCGAAAGAGCAAAACCACACATTCCTTAAGCTTGCATAAAGTCTCTGGCAAAGAATTATGGAAAGAAACAATTGGAAGACATAAAACCAGCACTTTCCAGCCTGGAAGCTTGATTTTTGTAATGGGTTTTCCTGTTTTGTTGTTGACTGTCATGAATTTTTATTGTGTATGAGAAGGACATCTATCAAGTATTGTATTCAGTCCACAATGAGAAATTCCAGACACTGGAAAGATACCACTGTCTGTTTTACTATTGCGGGAACATCCAACAATTAGATTTTTCTTCTAGCTCAGATAATTTTACAATTGTGGCACATCTGGGTTGTTGAAGATCATGGTCTGATTACTAGTAATGCACTTAGTTGGGGGTTTTTTCTGCTTTTGGTAATACTTACTGCTTTCTATCGGAGTTCCGCAGCCAACACACGTGAAGTTTTGAGCAGCCACCACTGCATCTCTCCTGTGTACAGAAGCAAATAGTTAGGCCTTTCAGCGTTCAGAACACAGTTTTAGTTAACATTCTTCCAAAGTACAGAAGAGCTACACTGGAACCAATGAAAATGTCCCAACTTAGGAGCTGAGTCCTACTCCTCCACATGAAGAAGGAAGGTTGTGTAAGGAGATGCAGATTATTATTTTAGTGGGGGACTCTAAGCTCTTCTGTGGAGAATATATAATCAAATACAGCTTGCTGAAAAAATTAAATTATTTTACATTTCTTAAGATGGCATCAATATCAAGAGGTTGGGAGATGGGAAAGTCCCCATCTGCAATTGAAAAAGCAACCAAACCTGCAGCAATATGAGGATTAGCCAGTTTGCCTTCTGTGTGCACTTTACAGCACACAGAGAGTGTGAGACAGCACTTTCCCCAAACATGACGTGTTTTCCTCCCCACTTTCTGAAAACCTACTATCCATAAAATATTAGCAGGAAAGTGGGGAAAGTCAAGAATAATCTTCGGGTAGTGTCACAAAATGAAATTTTATGAGCCATCTAAGTGTGCTGCCACTGTAACACCAAATGGTACATGCATTATCACATGCAGAAGTGCACATGTCATGTTAATCAGGACATGCCAACAGAGGGGAAAAAGATGGCATCTACTTCCTAGTGAGGCTGGTGACAGATACTGCAGAAGGTTGTGCCATGCACTAGCTATAACCTTAGGATCTTTTAATCTCCTAAGCTCCTTCCATCAACTTCCCCCCTGCTATACTAAATGACAATGCTCAGATCTCTCAAAACTTACTTGACTGAAGGATGAATATTAAATATAATCTGCGATCTTGGCGGGGACCAGCCAGAAGATCCTCTTAATTTGGATAGGATCTTTATTTCTTCAGCCAGATTCAAACTGGACTCAAGTTCTTTTGGAATCTCTTCTTTCAGCACAGACTATTGGGAAAGATAAACTTGTGAATATAACCAGCCCATCAGCTGGACACACATTAAATGCTATGGGAGATGTTTATCTCCCTTTATACTCCAGGATTTTAAAGTTCAGTTTTCACCTGCATGTAGTCCCCCCTTAGTTAAACTCCCTCATATCAGTCACAGAAGAAAGAACATTCTAATTGTTCATAACTCCATGTCTTAAATGTATTGAAAATTGCTGGAGAAAGAAGACATATTTTAAAAATTTATCTAAAGGGAAGTAATAAACTGTAATCCCTCATCTATATTTGTTTTGTTTTTGTTTTAGTTTAGCTTCCCCCTTTTGCTAGCAGTGAAGCAGCTGCAGTGAGACAATGATTATTTGGGGAACTGAATAAAGAGCTTGTTGTTTTCAGATCAGACTCACTCTCTGCTTAGATGAGCTCAGGCAACCAGACAGCTGAACTACAGAGTCTGTCTGCAACCAGTATTTTCTGAAAGCTCTGCACAACTCCTGGGCTGTCGCTTCAGCAGAATTGCTGCCTGGTTCAAAAGGTGATCTGAAAGTTAAGGAATACAGTCAGCGAAAAATAGCAGTATGTCATCAGCATCTCCAGTGCCTCTTCTACCTCTCTGAAAGGTTTTCTCCCTTCCTTTCACTTTTACCCTCTTTCTTTGATACACCCAGGCCCTCGAAGAGCCACAGACACCAGCCTCCAGGCAGACTCAGGGACCAGAGAAACACTCTGCTAAGCCAAGCACCAGAGACATTCGCTGTCAAGCAGCATTCCTTCCCCTTCTTTGGAAGGACCAACTTTACCACTCCCACACCTTTCCCTGCCCCAGCCAGAAGAACCACTAGAAAGCTGCTCCAGCAGAAAAGGTAGTGCCGCTGAGGATTGTGTTAGAGATACATACCTTTTATCTGGAGTGACAGACAGATTTTCAAGGTCTTCAAGTTCTGTGATAAAGGAGAAAACATTATCAAGCCATCTAAGAAACAAAGCTTCTGTTACTCAGCACTGTTTCATATCTACCTTCTGTGTCATCACAGTGTCAGTCTAAAATATATTCATCTTTACAACACCCCCGCTGGATGCAGGAAATCACCTCAATCCTAGCAGTAAAACAGGCATAAGGAGTCTTATCTCCTCTGTATATCTCTGACATAGGTAAATGAAGAAGATTCCCTAACACCTATGCATCCTAACATCACCATCAGCCTCCCTTCCAGAGCAGAAGTCCTAAGGACAGAAAGTGCCTGCTGGTTGAGGTCCAGCCAGAAGGCATTTGAAGTAAGTAATAACATACAGAGCCAAGGGAGCGCACACTAATTTTCTTGGACACTGACAGATGCTTGGGGACACTGATCACAAACTTACCAGCTAATGCTATAAGCAAGTTAGTAACAGGTGAGATGAATGGAATTAAACCACACACTTCTTCACTATGTCTATATGGACACAATATCCTTATGCCAGCAAGGTATTGGTAGCATTAGTTTTGACCATTCTTATTTCTCTCAAGACAAACATTTTCCCATTCATACATCTCAAAGTAACTCTTGCTACCAGGAACGGAGTTGTGGGAGCTAGTTCTTCATTCTTTGATCAGGGAAAGAAGAGGTGAAAAAATAAATCTATAAAACCAAGGAGAGCAATAAAAACCCTATTTATTATCAGAAAAAAAAATAAAACAGAGGTTAAATGTTGCACAGACTCTTTTAAGGGTTTCTATTTCTATATGTGTTAAACCCAGAGGTTAACCAAAGAAAAATCAGGATGTCCTGAAGAGAAGCAAAGGACGTGATTATAAGGGAACAGAGACACTCTGCTCAAGTCCTGAAGCAGAGGGAGGGCTGCCTAAAACCTAGTCAACCTGTTTAATCAGGAAATGATCATGTCCTAAATTCTCTCAAACAATGTTGCTAAAGGTGGCTGAGGCTGGGCCAGTTTCACACTTTTCTCACCTATATTGCTTGGGTTTAATCCTTGTTGTAACTTCAGTCCCTACGTTGGGTTTGCATGGCAAAATTTTGGTAGAGGGGGGCTACTGAGATGGCTTCTGCGAGAAGCTGCCAGATGTTTCCCCTATGTCTGACAGAGCTAATGCCAGCCAGCTCTAAGATGAACCCACTACTGGGCAAGCTTGAGCCCATGAGCCATAGTGGCAGCATCTCTGGCATAATAGAGTTAAAATAGGGAGAAAAAAAAAACACCTATACAGTTGTAGCTGCAGAGAGGTGTGAGAACGTGAGAGGAACAGTTCTGCAGACATCAAGGTCAGTGAAGAAGGAGGAATGGGAGGTCCTCCAGGACTTAGAGCAGAGATTCCCCTGCAGCCCGTGGTGCAGCCCATGGAAGTCCATGGGGGAGCAGAGATCCACCTGCAGCCTGTGGAGGAGCCCACTCTGGGGCAGATGGATGCCCGAATGAGACTGCAACCCAGAGGAAAGCCCATGCTGGAGCAGGCTCTTGGCAGGACCCATGGGAAGCCACAGGAGATAGACAAATTGGGATTTAAGTTTATCCCAGGAAGAAGGGAGGGGTGGGGGAAGGTACTTTGAAATTTGGTTTTATTTCTCATTACCCTACTCTGATTTGATTGGCAATAAATTAAACTAATTTTCCCAAGTTGACTCTGTTTTGCCTGTGACAGTAATTGGTGAGTGATCTCTCCCTTGTCCTGATCTCGACCTACAAGCCTTTCCTTGTATTTTCTCCATCCCCTTTCTAGTGGAGGAGGGGGAGTGACAGAGTGGTTTGGTGGTCACTTGGTATCCAGCCACAGCCAGCCTCTAAAATCAGCAAAGATATTCTTTGCTAGAAAGGAAATCCTGCACCAGTCTGGTTTTTCTGCACGTGTTTTAATAAGGAACCATGTATACATTGCTGTTTCCATTTTCTCATGTTATTTCTCCTCCAATAACCGCTAGTAAGTCAATGAAATTCCTAAGCAATGGAATAGATTCAGCTGAACAATAAATCTGTTTCTGCAGTTATAATTTAAAGTCTTACCAATAATTACATATTCATCCTCTGAGTCACTGTAGCAAGAAAAACTGGTAACCTCACGATGTGATGGTAGATGCACTGGTGAGCTGGCAGGCAGCAAAGCACAGCCTGTCCAGGACAAAGACAGTATCAGTTAAACTTTTCCAGCACATAAGTATCTGCAATTATATTTACATTTGTCATCACTTAACAAAACTTTAGCACACAGACTGTATTTACAGAGCAATTTTAATTACGTATTTCTATACATAGACAGAGAAAGACAACTCTTGGTAGTCTATCATACAGTATATCCTTCAGCTTCTCAGCAGCAAGAAGCTTTGAGTGATAGACCAAAATCTCTCCCCTTCTCACATGCAAGCACATCGTTTATTTTTCCACAGAAGTTACGACATTTAGACTTGAGACTTACGATCCATCACTAAGATCTGTATTACTCAAGCAACTAAAATCTACTTAAAAAATGTGCATGCTGACTCAAGCATTACAGTGCCAGGAGCATTTATTATTTGACTCAAGCTATATATGAATTCATATATAGCTTGAGTCAAATAATAAATGCTCATACAAACTAATTGCATGGCCTGATCTGCATACATCAGAAGCAAGCACAGAATTAAAAAGCTAGGCTGCAAATCCTTAAAAAAAAAAAAAAAAAAAAAAAAAAAAAAAAAAAAAAAAAAAAAAAAAAAAAAAAAAAAAAAAAAA
>NW_020955440.1:0-1952 GCF_003031625.1 Empidonax traillii | reverse complement strand
AAGCAGAAAGAAAATTAGCCAACTACAGTCACTCTTTTTGGAGAGTCATGCTTGGTATGTAGCACTTGATCCTTACATTTTCTTTTACATATATAAAATAATTTAATTCTAATAAATAAAACATAGATGTGAGCATTCAAAAGGAAGTATTTGACCCACAGGAAAAACGCTTGTGGTATAATGATCCTTGAGGGGTACAGCTCTCCAGAGACTCAAAGAAGGTAACAGAGGATTTGGTTCCATGCAGTGCCCCAATAAATTTAGTATTTTCTTGCACAAAAACAAATGGCAAAGGCTTTCAGACAAGGTTACATTCTAGACTAAGTAACTTGCCTTCATAACCACTGTCTGAAGAGGTAACAGAAGAATCAGACTTCTTTACTCCAGGGTAAGAATATAACTCCGAATCAGTGTGATAGCTGCTATCTGATCCGCTTGTTTCTTCCACACCCCAGGATTCTGCTTGTTGACTTAAGATATTACATTTCATTTTTTCTAGTGATGCTATAATCATATCTGCAACAAAGAAGTGTGCATTTTCCTGGACACAAGAATGGAATGCTCATTAGTACCCAGTATATTTGATATTTACTTCAGATGAACTGCAATATATAATCTCCCCCTGTACTTTTTCAACTCTATAGATAAAAATGTAAACCTATCTCACCTTTCATTTAAACACATAAAAGAACCCCCACAAGGGAAATTCAGAGACAACATGCAAAAGTCAACTGCCCAGATAATTGTCTCACCCTTGATTAAAACATACAATTTACTTTTGTCTTACCCATCTATTAGATAAAAATAAACTTCATTACATGACTAACTGATGAATATGTATACATTTTAGGGGCACAGTCTTCTAGTTACACTGCGTTATTTTGTATGCAAGCGTGCATCCATGTAACCTATCTAATATAGTTTAATTTCAAGTCAAGGTGTACAAGCAGTTTTGCACACATGCTAGCTTGGAGGGGGCCAGAAGTAGCAAGTTTTGGAGGAACTGTAGATCTTCAGGTTGTGGATAGTACAAGAGCTAGTAAAATGCTTTCATGTGTCAAGAGTTAAGGCAGTGAAGTAGGGAATATGCAGTGAGATAGCTTACATGGTCAACTCAACGCTACACAGAAAGTCTGTGACAAGGGTAAGTGGAAACCTGGCTCCCCTGGGCTTCGTACTGCCTTCAATAAAAGCCAATTATTTCAAAGTTTCACTGTAGAATTTCCAAACCAGAAAATCCTTCCTTATGTCCCTTGTCATCTTGCCTGCCTGGGTCACCCATTCTCTAGCAAAACAGACCACTGAGACACCCAGACAAATCTGGACCTTCCTGTCCAACAACATCACTGTTGTATCGTTTGCTTCCTCTGGGCTAACACCAGCCCCACCTGTGCTACTGCTACTGGCATGGGCACAGTTTCCCAAACCAGCCTCAGCTCAAAAGTGGATGCATCGTGGAGATGCCTGAGTACAGCTGTCGCTCCACGATGGTGTAAACCAAGAGATGCCCAGAATACTCTCCCTCTCTCCCCTCAACTGCATCATGCAAACCTAAACTTATGTCTAAAAAGTTATGGCAGTATCTAAGGCTAGAGATTCTGAGTTCAGAATAATTAAAGCTTTATAAAAGAGGCTTATGTTCAGAAAGTTGTACCACTTGACATCAGTATTCAGGACATACTCTCAACTTGTATGGGAAGCACGAAGAAAGACATCAGTGTTTAGAAATAGCTAAATCTCAAGGAGCACAGCGGACAACAGTTTTCTCATTGCTCACAGATGAATACATTTAGACGAGATTAATTTCAACATTAGAGAGCACCCACCAAGTCCCTGTAGGTGTTTGAAAATACTTTTATCTTTTCCCTAACACTGATTAACACCACTTGCTTGGTGCACAGTTTCTCCAGAGACAACTTTCAATGAACTTCAGCAGTCCAGGAGTTTGCTAC
>NW_020955439.1:823790-859712 GCF_003031625.1 Empidonax traillii | reverse complement strand
GACACCTTACCCATGTTGTTAACTGTAGGTCTGGTCACCACCAGAAGAGCCAGTTGATGCAGGTCACCTCATTTAAGCTGATATATTGCTTTATGTTATTTTGTATGTGTGTGAGATTTCCTGTGGAGTAGTACTTGCTTGTAGTTGTGGTAATTCAGTGTATATTCCTCAAAAATATTTACAATAGCCCCTTTTTCTAGGTTTTATTTGTAAATGGAGGGCATTACCCATAGCCTGGATTACTGGCATGGTCAGAACAGCAAGGAAACCCTTTTATTTTTCAAACTAATGTTATTTATATTAACTTGGGGGATAGTGTTTCATTTTCTTCCAGGAGGCTGATATACAGAGTCCTGCATGAGCAGAAAACTGGGGTTCTGTTGCCTCATGCTTTGTATTGATCCTTCAGTGAAAAGGAAAGGAAAAGGCTTTCCCTATTTAGAAAAATACTGTACATGAGAAAACGCTTCAAAGTCCTACTGTGGCCTTCAGGAGGTAGAAGGTTAGGCCTGTTGAACCTGCAGATTTCCTTTTGTGCACATGATAAACAAACTCCCAAAACCACACAAACAACTCCTTCGCCATTTCCTCCTTTTATTTTCAGCTGAGTTTTACACAGTTCTATTTGCTCTGCTCCCTTGTCCTCATCTTTCCAAAATTCCTGGGCCTATTCAACTCTGGCCTGGGATGGTGCACACAGTCTTTTACTTCTGTAGTAATTTATCCACAGCAGTCCTGGCCACCTACAGCAATTTAAATGTTGCAAAAATCTAACTATAGGCTGCAGTGTATGAGTCACACTCCAGTGTGTGAGGTGGCAGAGCACGAGGACAGGCACTGAAGAAGGAGGGCATTTGGCTCCGAAGGGTGTGACTGGCATGTTTTCCTACTCAGGGTTCTCCTACTGGTATTTTGGTAGTTACCATATCTTACCACACGTTAGAAGCAAGCTGGCTGGTGGACTTGAGGCAAGAGAGGACCCAGAAAGAACCCTGTGGTTATGGAGATGGGCAGCAGAGGGGTTTGTCCTGTAAGGAGAGGTTGGGGATCCAAAGATCCTGATGTGACTTCAGGGAAAGTCTCAAGAGAGACAGCGAGTTTGCAGTGGTTTACTGCAGCAGCTGTGGCAGGGGAGGCTGCTGCTGATACGGAGGTGACCTTCTAATGGGAGAGGAATTTTGTGGAAGAATGGAGAAAGCAATAGAGACAGGCTGGGTCCTCCTGCCCCATCCTGCTGCAGCAGGATTTGGTGAGGATTGGAGTGGCAGCACGCAAGGCAGTGCTCCTGATGAGCGAGAGGGGAAATCTGCCCACACACCACCCACAGCTGCAAGGCTGTCCCACAAAGCTGTGTATGAGGAAGTGACAGGGAGTATTTGCTGTTTAAGCATTTAATAGAATCGTCACAGAGTCACAGAATGGTTTGGGGTGGAAGGGACCTTAAAGACCATCCCATTCCACCCCCTGCCATGGGCAGGGACACCTTCCACCAGCCCAGGGTGCTCCAAGCCCCGTCCAACCTGGCCTTGGACACTCCCAGGGATCCAGGGGCAGCCACAGCTTCTCTGGGCCACCTGTGCCAGGGCCTGCCCACCCTCACAGGGAAGGATTTCTTCCCAATGTCTAATCTAAACTTACTCTCTGTCAGTTTGAAGCCCTTGTAAACAGTCTCTCTCCATCTTTCTTGTAGGCTCCCTTCAGGCACTGGAAGGCCACAATTAGGTCACCCCGATTTGCACCACTTGGGTCACAAATTAATTAAGAGGGTGCTACTAAAGTTTGTAAGTTTAAGTATTCATTTAGATGGGCTATTTTTGGTTTTATCCATGACGGGTTCAGCCAGATGTGGTGGCCAGTTTGGCCACAATTGTAAACACCCTTGTCAGCGAACCAAAAAACGTACTAAATAAAGAAGTGCCCAGTTCTCCACTCCCCATTTACATGGGCTGTGTGCAGGTAATTTTTCAAATGCCAACACCTGACATTAACTTCAGAAAGGTTATTCCAGCTGGAGCTAATGATATGTGAGAGCCCTTGTTCATTACACCGATTTAAACACAACTGACCTGGTTTCTGCCCCCCTGAGTGTACTGGGATGTAGAAATAAAAAGCTAAAATACACAGCTAAAGTAAATAGCATCAGGAATCGGTGCTGGCTCTTTGGAGCCATCAACTGTAATAAACTCCAAGAATTTCTTGGGAAACCAAGACACTTGCAAATGCATTTTAGTGTTCCCAGGCCTGACTGCTAAGGCACGCTAATGTGGAGCTGCTTGTCGTGCTGCCTTCCCTCGTTACAAAGCTGGGTTTGTGTATGTGATTCACACGTGATATTTTCCTTTCGAGTGTGCTTATTTTAGGATGGTTCTGCCAAAGTACTTGTATGGATCTGAATTTCATATAAAATCATCCGACAGTTGCAGCATGTACAATTTACATGTATTTCAAAGTGCTCTATTTTTATCTCTAAATATTAGTCATTTACATTAATGAACAAAAATATTTCAGAAAAGGACAGATTCTTGTTTAACTACTTAAATATATCAAACTGGATAAACTGTTGATCCTGCAAACTGGCATTCCAGTCCACATCCAAAGGCTGTAATCCAAAACTGCAGTTATGATGATGTTCCTGTCTGGTTAGATAAAAAGGTCTCTACAAAGTGTATTGCAGATAATAACATGTTGGTTAATTATTTTTAGTATTATAATGTTACACTTATTTGTGCAAGTTTTTTGCTGAACAGAAGTATGGACAGAATTATATCCTTATAAAGATTTCATAATGAAGTGGCTTTTCATTTAAGATCAATAAAAGTTTAGCCAGTAAGGCAACATCTTACTCTTATTCTAAGCACTTAAAATGCCCCAGTTAATTTTCTGTTAAAAACAGTTTAAAGCCAGAAAAAGTCTGAATTAAGGGCTTGATAACTAATACTCAACACAATGTGTTTCTCTCCTACAACACCTTTTAGAAACGCATCGATTACAATTATTTAAGAGATATAAAGGAAAATATTGCCTGCTGTCAACAGCAGACCTCAAGATCTGTCCATTATTCCTCTTGGCCTTATTTTAAAATTTCTAAAAGGAAAAGCGGTTTCGGTGGTTCAGCCAATATTTATTTTCTGCAAAGTAAAATCAAAGAACATTAATGTAAACATATGTGATCCAGAAATATTAACTCAACTCGTCAAACCTTTGTGTATCATGGCACTGAACTTATGGCAATGGTGTAACTTGAAAATAATGTTTCTTGCCAATAACAGAGGTTTCTAAATCAATAAACACATTTGAGAACAGGAGAACCCTTTACAATATAAAAGCACAGTACCTGAAAATCAAATGCTACAGAGCATGGTCACACAGGAGCTCTTCTTTAAAACTGTGTAGATTGAACAACTGCCACTAAAACTCCCTCTAAAAAAATAAAATGATTTGTTAATAACTACCAATACCTAAAGTTAGGTAGATCATGCCAGGTAGCACAAAATACAGTAGCTGGAAAATGCAAAATAATTTGGTAGGCCCATCTGATGCTTCGGCAGAGCTTGTAGAAATCAAGGAGGATTCTCTGTTCCTTCCTTAATCCTTTTCCTTTTTTCTTCCAGTGTTTGTTTAAATACACTTTTCAAGGTATTGTAAACATATGGTCCATTTTCAGAATCGAAGCTTGTCTAATAAAAGAGAAAAATTTCAGTTCAGTGGTTGAACAGATGTCACACAGCAGAACCCAAAGTAGATGCACAACATTTAAAAAAAGTAGCTTTGAGATTTATCAGAGAAAGTATGTGTTTGATGATGGAGTGCTTCATGCTCAGTGTTTTCAGTTTTATGCTGACTGGACACTGAAATAAACTGGTAGAAGGAGAAATGTCATGGCTGTTTTAACAGGTGACACCAGAGATTAGGAAGCAGCACGGTGAACATTCTGTTCAAATTCAGATTTCATGGGCTGAATCTGCAAAGAAAGCAGCTCTGAGCTGAGCCACAGCTCCACCTGTCACTGTTACTGGATGATCCCCAAAGCAGAAGTTATATTATCCACATCCTGCATTACAGGGCTGAAACATAACTGGATTGCAGTGTAATTTCAGAAAATGGTTTCATCTGATGCAAAGACTTCAGGTAGTATAGAACCTACCAAAGCCTTTGGTAAGGTACTCCCAGTGATTAGTTAGTCTCACCACTTAAAAGTTATCTTTTCCCTAATTTGAGGATGCCCATGAACTGGCAGTGGTCCAGAAACAGAAAAAGGAGACTCAAGGATTAAGGCTGCAGTGACAGAGTTTTATTTTGTTGAGAACATTTGCCACCCTTTATGTAGGCTGATTATTATAAAATGTAAACTCTGAAATTAATAAGTGCGAAGGAATTACTGCAGCTTTTCTCAGAGAGCCCTTCATGACTTAAACCAAGTAAATACAATGCCATGGACATTTATTTAAGGTTTACTTGCCTTGGTGAAAGCTTTAATAGCACGAGCGAGTAAGGCCTCCTCCACATCATCTGGCAGCATCTGCAGGTTCACCACACAGTGTAAAATACAAAGGATAGTCTGACACTGCTCCTGGTGGGTGAAAGGAACAGCAGCTCATTAGAAGAAATATTTCCATGAGAAACATCTTAACATTCAGGTTTTGTTAACTGCTCTTTAAATATCAGGCTGTGCCTTCCTGTATCGAAACCTTCAGGTGCAGGAGTTGGGGAGGGAATTCCCAAAGAGCCCAAAGAGCTTCTGCATAATTATCTCAGTTGCAGTGGGAAAAACTCTTCTGGGAATTTCCAGGAGCTCAGACTTATTTTTCAAGCCCCCCCCTCCTCGAACAGTAACATTCATGCCAATGAAAGAATACAGGATGAGGTAAGGAAAGGTTAAATTATTATTATTCCTTTCCCAATCATTTACAGCAGGCGCCAAGCAGTTTTTATTTAATATAAATAGAAAGTTAAAAACTCTGATAGAGTGGAAGAATTGCTGAGGAAGAAACATGACGTTTTAAGGCAACCTTGGGAACTCTGAATGTCATGTTATAAAGATGGTAACTGCACATGAAGTTCTGACCACCTCTTTATTAGTAGCTGTATTTTTGGGTACCTGGAAAAGTAAAAAAGGGGTTCTATTTTCTTCAAAAATACTTCAGAAACAAAGAATTCCCAACGAATTAGGAAATTAATTGGTGCAATTAAGTGATCAAGAATGGAGAATTTTATTTATTTTTTAATTTACCTTCGTAAATTTACCTTGTAAATTTATTTTCCCTTCGGGGAAAGCAGAGTTAAACAGTTTGGATCACAAGTACCTATTTTTCACAGGGATTTCCCAACACAGGTGGCCACAGTTCTAACTTCTGTAGAAAAAAAGGTTTCTCATCTTTGCCTCTGGCTCTGGAGGTGCAAAACTTGCAGGGAGAAGTGCTGAAGTTGAGCTGCTACCGGATGGCGTTCAAGGATCGTGTCTGGTATTTTTCCTTGTAATATTCATCACCACAGCATTGATTACAACTCATACCATTCCACCCAGAATGAATTCTCATTCTGATTTTTAAAGGGCTTTTTGAAAAGCGCGATTTTGCTTTTTGAAAAGTGCCCCAAGTGAAAGAATGAATTGACAGGTTCCTTCTGGTACCTTTCTCAGCAGGTAGAGTGCTTCCTGTGATTCCGTGCAATTTTTTGCCAGCATGTCCACATCATCTTGGGATATAACAGGTTCTTTAAGCTGCTCTATCCAGGACCACATCAAGCTGCAGAGGATAAAAGGATCTCTCTCCGTGCAGATTTTGTCCCAAGCTCCATCTCGAGAATTCAGTTCTTTCTTGATGCAAAAGAAAGCAAAAGAACACTGGAAATGCATAATTTATTTACAAATGCCAACCTTCCCTTTGATTGTAGCAGTACATGGCTGCTTATGTTTCAACAGGAAAAGACTGAAAAGTTACCAAAAAAATTTGTATTTTTTTTTCCAAAGTATCAACATTAATCAGCAGTAATAGAAGTGATTCTTTAAAACAGAAGGATGACATAAACAGTGCAGCTGAGCACCTCCCAATACTTTACTGGAACACACAAACCAGCTTTGCACTCCAACTTCAAAGCAAATGTTGCTGGGAGGATTTGGTTCTGAGGGTAAGCAATTTAGTTTCTACTAAATTCTTTTTCTTTTACTCACAGAGTCCTCTGATTAGTTCTGAGAGAGCAATGATGAAAACCAACACAGGTCTACCTTAAAATCTGTGCTATTTTTTGCTACCAGCAGCCAAGTTACAACCACAGACAACGGCATCAATTTTCCCTAGGCAGAAAAATGAAGGAACACAACCTGAAAAGCGGTCTCTACCCCCTCCTGCCACAGACCAGAAGTTGTAGGTGCATTTTGCCAGCCTGTGAAAGAGCTGGGCCATAACTGACAACAACAATTATTTACTGAACCACACATAAACTGCTGTCCCAGTGTGCCACTTCAAAGCTCCACGTGGTGTTTTTGCCATTCTAGGAATTAATGAAGGTGAAATATGCAGAGCCCATAACCGGGAATGGAGGTAAAAATTACCTGCCATACTTCTACCTTCTGCTTCACTTCATCCTCTTCCAGAAATTCATTTATATCTGCCAGTGCTTTTGCTGCCAAAATTCTCCGGGCTTCCAGACTTAATTCTGACTGCAGAACAATGTGTGGAATTGTCTCTGACACATCTCTGCTACCTTGGCTTTCACACCCAATGGAAAAGTTCGCTTTGGACGAAGAAGAAGAATCGTCAGAGTCCTCGGAGGCAAAGACTGTCCTGCCATACATGTTAGTCTTGAGGTGCTTCCTGGGCCCGACCTCCTTGGCAAAGCTGTGCCTCGGCACTCCGGGGTCTCTGGCGTTGTGGATGGAGGCGAGGCCTGAAGAGAAGGTTCTGCTGCGTTGGACTTCTCTGGTGGAGCCCCTCCTGTGGCACAGCGAGGGCTCGTCCCTCCGGCCGTCCAGGTTGAACCTGCCCTGGCTCCAGAACATGCACGTGCTGCGCACTAAGGCCTCTTTGTTCAGTTCCAGCGGGGCCTTCGGTTCACCTGGGGCAGAGCATTCCTCACCACTGTTCTGCTTGAGTTTGCTGCACTGCAGTATCTGAGCAGGCACTGTCCAGAGAGTGTTGTCTTGCTCGAGAAGAAACTCGGGTCTCCTCAAATCTGACTCACTGTAGCTCAGACGCCTTCTCAGATGAGTAAGAGGCTGAAGGCATTCGACATTCCTTCTTTTACAGAAAGAATCACACTCGTGACCCAGGGAGCAATGAGAATCCTGGGTCTCGAAAGCAGAGGAGGGGGTGTGGGATGAGTCTGACATCTCGCTGTCCTGCCTGGCGAGGTCTTGGTCGAGCTGCGTGGACACCAACTGAGAAACGGTATTCTCGATCTCAGCTGAGAGGTCTGGGATGTGCAACAGCTCCGCCTCCACCACCTGCCTGTTTTCAGCCAAATCCAGCAGCAGTTTGCAGACCAGGTAAACCAGCTTTGGCACGTGCTTGAGGTGCCTGCTCTCGTAGCCGTGGAGCAGATGCCTCTGCCGGGTCAGGTACTGGGACAGGGTCACTGTGTGAGCCCTGGGCTCACAGCAGGCAAACACATTTCGCAGGGGAACCAAGAACTGAGTGAATTCCCTGATGCACAGTAGCTGCCCCCTGGTCTGGATGGAATTAGGCCTTTTTGCTCTGACAAAAAGAATCGCTTGGTCAGCGCTCATCCTTGTGGCAAAAACTAAGTAGCAAGCTATCAGAACACCTGGAAAACACAGAGACAAGATTAGGTAAAGAATGGCCAGACTAAAACAAATACTCAGTGGAAATACAGGATAGAAATGAATGCAGGTAAAGACACTCTATCACATGATGCTGTTATTTAATTTGATGAACCCCAGGATAGTGAAGCCCTTCTCACTACCCCTCCAGCGGGAGCTATTTGCTCACCACAGCATCTGCAAGAGGACACAGGAGCAATGGGGGCTTCTAGGGGAAGGACACAGGCAAAAAGGACTTGAAAATAGGAAATGGAATTTTAGCTGCTCCACCAAATCTACCTGATCTAACAGTGATTGGCAGGTTTGTGAATGTGAAATAAATACTGGACAGTGAAAGTGTACCGGGTGAATTTTTCCCACCCAAAAGCACCTGTCGCATTTGAATGAAATGGAATCATGATACAGATTAAAAAATTCTCTAACCTTGGAGGTTTCTGTTTTTAATACACTAAGACTGATCTCCTCTAGCCATTGAGAACATTTTGACAAAGCAGGCTAACACTTTTAACCATTTTATAGGTGTACATCCAGCAATGATATAGAATCTGAACTTATTAATAATGATTTCCAGAGAGACTTTTTGATATTTTTACAAAAACTTTGGTGTTGACCCTGCAGTAGAGCACATACCTGTCCTCCCAAGTCCTGCATGGCAGTGAACAGCCACCCTCCCCTCCTGCAGGGCGAAAGTCATCACTTTTACCATGTCAAGTATAGTAGTGAGAGATGCCACTCCGTAATCCTTCCATCCGAAATTATAAAAATAAACTAAAAGAAAAGGAGAGGAGACAGTGATTTCCTGCTGTGCTGAATGTGAACTGTGTAGTACTATGTGCAGAAATGACTAATAATAAATTTTAGTACCAAAACTGCATAATGGAGCTTATAAATCTGACTGCATCTTGTTTGCAAGGGATTATTTTCCCATTTCTCGTTTTGTATTGAAAGATACACAAAGGTAGCGAAGAATCGTCAAACTGAAGTTCATCCAGAAAGCAAAAGCTGTAACAAAACTGAGTGACTGGTGGAGGATTGCTGAGCTATATATAGGGAGAGGGTAATTTTTTCTTTTTCAGAAACAAAAGCACTTCTTCAGTCAACAGCTGCTTCTTACAGAGGCACTTTCTCTCTTGTCCTCACATGAAATAACCTTTTATACTCTAGATAAGAAAACATGAGCTGTACCAGAATTTGGAACACCATCTAATGGTTCATATATTTGTGAACACAGAAGAAAAAGGAAAATTTAACTAACTGTTGTCCTCTCTTTATTTTAAACAGCTGAACATAAACCCTCCATCTCTTTCCACACAATACACGATCTTCAACAACGTGTTATTTGCTCTTGATTATATTTGCCAAGTTTCAAGTTTCCATCCCATTCTGCGCAGCATTTCTTACAGAGCTGCTTTTAACACGCAGGGATTCGAGTAAAAATACCTCTAAGTGCCAAAGTCAATAATTAATGAGGAAGAGCAGCAGGAGGAAACTTACTTCCAGCCTCCATGAAGGCTTCAGGAAGGTAGGTGAAGCCGCTCTCTTGTTCCAGAGGATTCCCACAGCTCGCATGCTCCCCAGGACGCTGGAGGTTAATTACGGTTTTTATGCCATATCTTAAGGAAGGAATAGATGAGTCAAAGTGTTACATGCAGCCAAAACCTCATTATCCCTTATTTTCTGAAACGCACATTTGTTCTTAGTGGAGAGTAAATCTTTACCTGCAGAGCGTTAAAATGAAAGGATCTTTATCAACAATCCAAATCTACGTTGAAAGAGAAGACGGATCAGGAATTACACCGGTGATACTTAAAATAAATAATGACTGAATTTGTTACCTTTCAAACTGCTCAATAATGTTGTACTTTTCAATTAATTCTGTTGAGGGTCGAGCCATAGCCAGGATGTTATCTGTTATCCTGAGAAATTTGAGAAGTAGATAATAATGTGGTTATGAATCATTTCCTGGGTATGAGTCTACCAAAATACGAATACTCTTATAATCAAGAAAGCCAGAAATACCTTGCTGATTAATTAGGAATGACTTTTTAAAATATTCCACTATCCCATAGTATTAGTGGTATATCTTACTAAGCTGATCCAGATACAACATTACCAAAAGACCATTACTGGAACTGTTTAAAAGGCCAGGACACAAGTAAAAATTCCTTTGAATAGAAATCTGGACTCAGATCCCTGTTTGGACCTTTAAGGTTTGTAAGTGCCCTTTAATTATCTGCTGTCTGAAAAAAAAGCCAAACCCAGTAAGAATGCAAAGACACATTTCATGTGACTCTTGCTGCGTGTGAACATCCCTCTGAACACGTACCCACCTTATTTCATCTGCCCTAAGTGCTCTTACTTTTCAACTCTGTTATGAACATGTTTAATTCATTTTTCACCTTAGCCCGTAGGTGTGTTTTTTTTAACAATTCCTGACAGATGGGTATTTATTCCTTTGGATCTGAACCAGACTTGCTGTAGGTCAACAGAGATCTCTCCTCACTGCCGGGCTGCGCACCACGGCGATTACTGACTCTTAATTCCCAACCAAGCAAAAAAACAAACAAACAAAAAAACCAAAAAGCTGCTTCTCACCAGGACGAGTAGAGCCCTTTGATGGCTTGCTCCTGGTCACTCCATCGGGCGGGGTTCTCGTACTTGCAGGCCCGTCCCCCGCAGGCCATGGAGCACTGCATGTGCCCGGGGATGACGTGGCGCAGGCGCTCCCCCACCTTCGTGTACTTGGCCGTGGGGCGCCTGGAGCCTCCTGCAACACACGGACAGCTGGGGTGAGTTAGGAGAGCCCAGGGATTCATCCCCGCCTGCAGAGCCTCGCTCCGACCTCCAGCTGATGAGGGCACGAACAGCAGCACGACAGAAACAGAGATCTAAAGACATGTGGATATTAATTATGTATTCTGTGTTATATAGATATTAAGTAGACTAGATACTTGTACATATAGAGAAATATATAAAAATATGTCTTTCAGACTCAGCAGTTCAACTTTAAACTGATGAAGTTACAAACAGCAGAAATGTTTATAAAAATATGTTTTATATAAATATTACTTATATATGTTATATATATTAGACTATATACTTACATAAAATATATATTTCAAACTCATCAGTTTAACCTTAAACTGATGACATTACAAACAGCAGAAAGATATAAGTATATATTAATAAATATATATATAAATACTTATATTGATTAGATTATATACTTATATATAAATATATATTTCAGATGCATCGGTTCAGCCTTAAACTGATGAAGTCACAAACAGCAGAAATATATATAAATATATATATTTATAAATATATATAAAAAATAATTACATATTATATAGATATTGACTAGACTATATACTTATAAACATATAAATATATTAAATATATATTTCAGACTCATCAGTTCAACCTTAAGTTGATGAAGTTGCAAACAGCAAATATATATATAAATATTTCTATTTATAAAGGTATATAGATATTGATTATATAGATATTAATTAGACTATATATTTATATAATATATATATTTTGGACTTATCAGTTCAACCTAAAACTGATGAACTTACAAACAGCAGAAATATATATAAATATATATATTTATAAAGGTATATAGAAATTAACTATCTAGATATTAATTAGACTACATACTTATAAATATATAAAAATACATTAAAATATATATTTCAGACTCATTTTTCAAGTAAGGATTGCGAGGGGGAAAAACTGCTTGCATTACTGCAGAAGTTGTTTTTTCCTGGTGAAGTTAGAGGTGTGTGATAGCCCTTGAAACTGGAAAAAAAAAAAAAAAAGGCACAGTCCTCTTCATCCTGAAATCCAAGAGAGTTAACCATATATTTGGTGTATGCATGAATGTGTGCTTCTGTTTTACCTGTTGTTTATAACTGAGCTGTCAGAGCAAAGAGCATATATATATGTATATATTATGTATAATACTTTAAGAAGGAATCAATGAGCAAAATATAAAACACGGGAGAAAAAAAAAAAAAACCACACTATTTTATCCGCATACATAAAACACATCTCACAGAACCGAAGCACAGTAACACCCAACACAATACCCAGAGCCGCCGACAGTCTTAACGAAAAGTACTTTACTTTTTTTCTCGGGAAAACTTGCGTCCAGCTCCTCGGGGCTGAGCGACGACAGAGCCACCATCACGCGGTGGGTGGACGAGGAGAGCAGCTCCACCACCGAGCTCCGGCGCCTCTGGCTCATGCGGAGGAGGGGGTCGGAGGAGGAATGCCTCCGACCCTGGAAAAAATGGCTAAAGATGCTGGCGGCCGAGCGCCGCCGCGGAGAGCCCTGCATGGCTGGCCGGCCCGCTGGCCCCTGGAGCCGCGGGCACACCGAGGGCGAGGGAAGTTGCTCAGCGCTGGAGTTGCGGGAGCCGAGCATCATCCCCGTGCCGAGCATCATCATCCCCTGTGCCGAGCATCATCCCCTGTGCCGAGCATCATCATCCCCTGTGCCGAGCATCATCCCCTGTGCCGAGCATCATCCCCGTGCCGAGCATCCTTGTGCGCGCCGGTCCCCGCGGGCTGAACGGTCGCCATGGCGACGGAGGATGCAGCCGTGGGGCTGCTCCCCTCGGCAGGGATTGCGTCTGCTCGGGACAAACTGTTCCGCCGCTCGGCTCGATGGAAATAGTTGTTGCATTTCAAGGAGGTAATTTTCGAAACGCTCCGGGAACGAGCGAAACGCTCTCCACGAACAATGGGAGTATTTAGTTCCTTCTAAATAACAGGCATTCAGAACTCGCTAAGACACAAAACACTCGATTCAAAAGAACAATCAAAATGTAGCTGGAGGCTCTGCCTCCTGAGAGATCTGTAAGGAAGTACATTATACTCCCCCACCTCTTGGTTTAACATTCCACAGCCACCTCTCCTCCTCCACTTTGCCGCTCCAAAATGCATCATTAGCCGGGTAATGACTGCGATTAGTGTGTTCCTACCGAAATGGTTCGGCACTTGATGAATTGTGTGGACTGTTGGCCTGGACTATTCATATCTGCTAACAAAACACAAGTTGTTATTCGAAACAAAAGGCTGATTTTATTTTTTTTTTTCCTGGCCACAGCTTCTTTATGATCAGTCCTGCAGCCTGAGAGAAGGCAGATAATGTGGAGGAGAAGGTGTGTCACTTGAGTGCTTCAGGCTTTCAAAGGTAGCTATGAGGTGGCAAATTGCCTCCCACTTTGCTTCCAGGGTGCTAAGGAGGAGAATGAGGTGGCCAGAAAGATTGCAACACCCTGAAAAACCGCGTGGAGAACAGACTACAGTGATGCTAAAGTGCCTTTGTCACCCCAATGGCTGTGCATTAGGCTGCACTGAAAGAGGAAGGCTGGGGGAATCAAGGAAACCCACCTCAACCTTGTTCAATAAGCAAATTAATCCCCTCGGCATCTTCAGTCTGCGTTCCTTTTGTGCTAACTTGTACAGAGGAATTTGCACAAGGGACAGTTCCCTTCAGAGGAAAATTCACCAGGCAACAATCTGTTTCTTCTTGGTCCTGGCCAGGAATTGAGGGCCTGAATTGTGAATGCTGCACCCCAGCTCTTCCCAAGACACGACAAGGTTTGCTGTGGGTGCCAGGCCTGGAACCTCAGCAGTGATGTCATACGAGAAAAGGAAGATGTTAAAGCTGACTCTGAGCTGTCTCAAAGCTCTGACTCCTTTAATCCATAGAGCTGGTATCAACAGGCGAGGAAACGTTTCTTTTGGGGGGTGGGTGGGAGTGAAAGTAGATGAAAAAGGCTATTTCAAGTGCTACCTGTATCCAGGAAATGTAACCAATGTTTTCCAATAATTATATTCCTTTCTTATACTTAATTATTTTCCTCTTTCTCTTCCCAGAAACTTACCTTCAGTATGTATCAAATGATAGTGAAGCCAGAAGTGAGCAAAATAAAATGCTGCACATCATTAGTTTCCCAATGAATCTTTCAGGATTTGCAAAAACTCACCCAAAATGGTAAGGAAGAATTGGATCCTGTAAGAGTTTAAATACTTTGAAGGCACATTTGTATTTTCAGGGAGCTAGGCAGTTTCTCAACATGAAAATCACACATTAGGAGACCCAACAGAATGAGAATTACAGAAAAGAACAACACGTTATCCCCACGATGCGCTGATGAAATAATGCAGTGTGGTTTTGTTATAGACATTTTCATTTTACAAACATGGATAATATTCCTGGGTGGGTTTTTTTATTTTCTGTGGAGTTTTATTTTTTTTCAAGATTGCTCTAAGCATTTTTTTATGAACGGCACATCAGAGAAAAATTCTTACCTGAACTCATATTTGCAAGGTACCGACTGCTCTCTATCAACGAAGAGTATGGGAGCTCATTTTGCATCAAAACTCCTGCAGCCATTGCAGTACCTGTTGACACAGAAAATAATCACTGAGAATCTACAACAGAAGCTCAAAAAATTCAGAGTAAAGCCCAGAACTTGGCACCTGGTTAGAGAGTTGCCCAAGGCTTAAGCTTTGGGCAGTCAGGCAGGGACTGTACCTGGCAGACTGTCTACAACCTTCTCTGCTCTCTTCCCTCCACTCTTGGTGTTTGAAATCACATCCATGAGGATTCTCCTCTAACAAGAAAGCTCAACACGAGAGTCCCTCTAAGCAGAAAACGGATTTTTTTTTTCTCATACTTTAACATTATTTCTAATACAAGGTGGGTTCTGCTCTAAAGCCCTTCTGACAGAAGGAAAGCTGTAAATCTGAACACATTAATCAGTCACTGTGATGTTTAAATAAACCCCTTTACAGGGCTCTTGAGTAAAAGTTCTTACCCAGTGTAAGATTTCCATTCTGTTTCTCTTATCTCTTTAGGGAAATAGCTGCAAGTATAACCAAAAAAAGTGCATGTTTTTATACTAAACTAAACATCTCTGTTGCATCATTAACTGTAGAAACTTTACTAAATAGACAAACTTTATGTCCCATTTCCTGCAAAGCCAGTCTTAGGATTCAGCAGCATAAATAGAGTTTTAAGAGACAGATTTGCTAAAAAAAAACCCAACCAAACAAAAGAGCATTGTGTGGATAAGGTGATACAACAGTCCTGTGCTGTTTGCTCTTCACTGTCCAGCTTTTATCTCTAATTCTGCATGACTGTTTTTATAGTAAATATTTAAATAGAACTTCATTCATTCAGATATTACATTATCTACCACATAGCTGGAATAAATTATTCTTCCAGCAATGCTAATGGACTTTATCCCCAAAGCCACCCAGTGCAGCTCTGTCCTTCCCAAGATGCTTAATGGGGGGAACAGAAGCCAAACACACATCAAGAACCCTTTCCTATTGCTGCATCAGTCCTCTCCCAGGGATGGGAATTCCACCTGTCTGTGAACGCCAAAAACCCTTTGGAGATGTCAGTGATGCTCAGGAGTGCATTTCCAATGTCAGTACATTAATAGGACTATGAATTGAGAAGAGTCTTAATGAAGATTAAAGAGCATCTGGAGCATTTTGCTGTTCAGCCACTTGACCATCTGACTCCTCACCCTGAAGAGTCAATCCTGCAATAAACAGGTAGGAGTGTTTGTGTAGAATTGCGTTCTGTCTGGAGAAGCTCCAAAACCCCTATTTAATTTTTTTTTTCAGTGGACTTTGAAATCAGTAAGGGATGGCTTTTATTACTAGAGGAAACTTCATACCAAAAGAAGTAATTTTATTTTATCCCCAGAATTTCTTTTTAGAGTTAACAGAGTTGAATAAACAGAAACTTGGTTTCTATTTCTCAGAAAATTCTCTTAAAACTTTGTCCAGATAACACTTGAAAAAGACATGTGTCCTCCTGTGGGCAGCAGAATCACCACCACTATGTCTAGTTTTCCTATTTCTTTGTACTCAAGTGCTAAAAAAAACAGATTAAATAGCAGTGATATTTCTATCATGTAAAACTTTTATTCCTTTTTTCTTTTTCAAGCAGGATTCAGGCTGACAAGGACTCTTAACTGAAAATGCAAGAGATGGAGGTAAATGCAGAAGAGAATATCCCTAGAGTATTAGAAAATACTAGAATGATTCTTCTAAAGGGCAAACTACATTTATTTGTTGTATAACCAATTTTATTTCAGCAATACACCAAAACCATAATTCCTGAGCTGGAATTAAATATTTAACCTTTAGCATTATTAATTTTTAATATTTTGAATTAATAATTGCTAAAGAGTTAGTAATCATTTTAATTAATTATTAATATTTTGCCTGCATGCCTTTCAGTTCGCTAAACTTCCCTGACAGATGTTTTAAATTGCTCGGTGTGATCAGTGTGAGCAACTCCCTCATATTTACTTCTGGGGGGGGAAAGAAAAAAGGTAAGATTGTGACAAAGACTTTACAGAGTTATAAGACACCCCTTCAAACAACTGTAATGTGGTGATTTGGGACAGGGGTATTACATTCCTGCACTGATAAAAAGGGTGTTAAAAGTAAAAGTAGTGTCCGAGTAAAAGCGACAGCTCCTCCCCTGCTTCATCTCTGTGCTGGATATTCTTAGTTTTTTAAAGATGTTCTGCAGCATTTTGCTCACCCCACGAACGCTGGATTTTGCTCATCCCCTGAACGCTTGGCAGAAGCTGGAGGCACAATCCTGGAGTCATTCCAGGTCAGGGTCCTCATCAGGTGCCGGAGGGATCAGAGTCACGTACCTTGGGCAACCACCCTATCGCCTTAATCAGCTCTGCTCCCTTATCTCTGACATGCATTTCATTGCCATGACAGCAAAGAGGCTGCTCCTTAATCCCTGTTTCCAACTGAAGACACGGAGTCTCCAGGACAGAGTTCCATCTGTGTGTTTTAGCACAGGGAGCAGAGTGTGCTGAACACACCACAAGGGCACCACACACAGCTGTGGTGGAGCCTCCTGCAGCTCTGGCAGCCTTGGGGCTGTGCCCACTGCCCTGGGGAGCCTGTTCAGTGCCAACCACCCTCTGGGGGAAGAACCTTTCCCTGAGATCCACCCTGAGCCTGCCCTGACACAGCTCCAGCCATTCCCTGGGGGCTGTCCCTGATCCCTAGAGAAGAGACTGGAACCATCTCCTGGAATCCTGACGCCAAGCACTAAGGGGGGATTTCAGGAGGTCCCCTCCGGGTGTGGATTCAATCCTTGCTATGATGTCTCTGTGCAATTTTGAGGTTGGGGGTTTTACTTCCACTTTTGAGAAGACCAGTTTTAAATAGAAAGGATTTTTTGCTTGCTGTTGCACTCGATTCACTTGTTGCAATTTGATCACACAACATCAAGTCCCACTGGCTGCTTCAAACATGCAGAGGTGCCTTTCTTGCAGGGTAGGCACACTGTGCTGTAGGAAAGATCACTCTGTGCTTCCACTTTCTTCACCTCAATTCCCAACTCTGAACGGACATCTCCAGTCTGTGATTTTTTTTTTTTTCCCATGGGTAATTGATTTAATCAAATGTAGTCACTTAAATTTGCAAAACAACCCCGCAAACCAAAATAAACAAAACCTGCACATGGCACACACAACTGAAAATGAACTTGCAGTGACCAGAGAATATTTTGCATCAAGATCAAAATACTGGCTCAAGACAAGTTGAATCAAATTGAAAATACCAGTAAATACTAGTAAAAGGTTTTGAACCAGTTTAGCTAAACTCACTTTAAAGTCAAAGCTTAAGTTAAAATGAGGCAATTCTGAGTTCAGACAAGGCCCCAGGTGGTATAATTACATTACAACTTACAACCAAGATCTCCAAAGTTTTGCTATAAACTAGACATAACATTCCTTATATTTCTGAACATTCAACCCAGCAGATGACACATTCACCTTTCATGTTTTTCATGCATAGGGAAAGAAAGAAAAAAAACTATTGGGGTGACCTGTGCAGGGCTGAGGGTTGGGCTTGAAAGTCCCGGTGGGTCCCTTCCAACTCAGCATATTCCATGATTCTATTATCAGGGGAGTGAAGCAGCCTCTTGTCCACATGCATTTCCTCTGGAATGAAAGCACTGCACTTTGGAAGGTCACAGGTTGAGCAGTGAAGTGCCACGGAGGCCAAAGGGAGATCAGGGAATCCCCACAGGAGCAGGATGGACTCAGCAAACCAGCCCTGGGGTTTGCAAATTACCCACTCTGCCTGCTCACAATAAATAAATAAATAAATAAATAAATAAAATAAAATTTCCTTTTTAGTATTTGAGGATCTGGAAATCAGTGGATTCCAGTTGAATTTTTGCCCCAGAATGAAACCAGAGAAAGGAGCAATGTCTAATATTTTAGCAGCCAAAAGGGGAGGAGACAAGAAGATGCTGGTCTCGCTCTACCTCTGCAATTAGGATGGTTATTTAGGAGATGCAATTGCTATCTTTTGCTTCAGAACACGTTTTCAAAACAGGGAGAGGAGGTTGCATTCCCAACTGGACAGATTCCAGTTAGGGCAGTTCAGCTGCCAGCACGGACAGTAATCCCACTGTAAAGCTCCCCACTGCGGAGTCCCTGTGGAACTGTCCACTACCAGTGAGGTCCCAAATCTCCAGATTCGTGTGGCTCTGGCAAACAAGAACCCCACAGCAGACCACACATCTCCAAGGATTACTTTTATGTATTAACACGAAAAAATCATGGCTAAGCTTTCAGTTCTACAATACCAGGATAAGGCAAAAGCTATTTTAAACCTCCAGTATATTCATACAGCGCAGGCAAATGCTGCTGCCTAGGCCTGTCACGTGAAATTTGGAGGTTATTTTTACTGTTTTCTTGTCTTCTAAAGGGAATTTGCTCTCTCCCCATTTGCAGTCACGTGTAAGTAACCACCTGGCAGCCAAATTTTTAAAGGAATATCGTCAACTGCAGACCAGGTAGGGGCTGTTTGAGTCCCTAAGCACCTCTAAAATTCCCTCTGTGGCCCAATTCTACAAGTACTTGAGAAAAACTTTGCTTTTGTGAGCATCACATGGGATGAAGTTTCATTGCCAGAATGCAAAATCCTGTAAACTGCCACTAATGGAGATATTTTAGACAACTAAAGATAACTTGGATGATTAAGACTAAGCAAAAATAGGATAGTGAAAGGAGGACTGGTTATATTTAATGAAGTGGTTAAGAGCTACTAAATTATAACTTTGTCTCTAAATTCAGGCTTTGACTCTGATGTTTTAAGACTGGCAGATGATGAGAGTTTTTAACAGAAAAACCTTCTAAACTGGCTGAGACAAAGTTAGTCACTTGTACAGGAAGCACTGGTAAATGAAATTGTGTTTTAAATTACAGCAGGCTATCCAATGTTAACACTGCCAGGAATAACAAAGCATTTATTTCTAAAGATTTGTAAAAAATTGAGATAATGGGGGGGGGGGTTGTTAAATTCGATTATTATGATTAATTAAACAGGATGCAAAGGTTGTTGTTCTAATGTCTGTATCAGTGAAAAAGCTCACTGATAACAGATATTTCATGAATATTTAAGCTACAATTTAAGGATAGTGTTGAAGGCAGTTTCAGCATTGAGCACACATATTTCAGGAGGCACACACCTCCATTCCCCAGCTGTGTTAAAAACCCCAATTATTTGAAATCCAAACTTTTACTACCTGTAAGCAAGCACCAAAAAACTGGGAAAAGCAAATGGACAGATGAAGGACAGAGAGAAGACTGGGTAACAATTTAAACAAATGATCATATAGTTTAGTTACATGCTATTTACACAGCAGAAGGATGCTACAGCTGTTGTAAAACTCCAGAGATTTCACTGGAACCACAACCAGAACGGATTTGTTATTTCTAGATGTGTTTTTCCCTCTTTGGGGAAAAAAAAAAAAATATTCCCCACCTGTCTTAGCAAAAGGTGAATGTAATTTCATCATTAAGTTTGATATTTACAAAGGACTGTAAGTGCCTTCAGGTAGAAAAGAGACAAAAGAATGTAATTCATTAAAAGATTATGTAGGTGTTGGTCTGGTGATTCAGTGTTTGCTATTCATGGAGGTTTTGGCATAAATAGCAAGAAACTGGGAGGTAAACTGATGGACAGGTCTCTCAATTGACTTGATTCATGTTATTTAAATCACCTCCCTCTGTGGTAGGGTTAACCCAAGAGTTAACAGAAGTTATTTTAAACTACCTTGAACAGGCTGGCAGGCAGTAATTACTAGTGAGAATTATAAAGGAGATGGCGTAAATTGAATATATTAACTCTTCTAGAAGCAAAAGTGGTGACTCAGAGACTCTTGATCATGAATATCATGTTTACTAAGAGACTGTGAGACTTGTAGGACTGACTACACACACAGGACCATGAATTATTGTCAGCAACGCATTCTGACAGCACTCAGAAGTGGAACAATTTAAAAACAAACTCTGCAAGTTACAGGAATTCTTTTTAAATTTGATACAGTCAAAGCCACTGTAAATTTACACGAGTTATCATAGAGTTTGAATAATTTCAGTTTAACACCTTACCTGTGACCGGGCAAAAAGAGTAAGTGAGTGCTGATCCCTTCATTGTTGCAGCATCAGCCATGAGGAACACCTTGTAGGGGGTTCAGATTTTAGAGGAGAGAAGCTGAATGAACTCCCAGGGTGTTTCCTGTAGCTAATTGGATTCGGGATGGTAATCTGGGAGGAGCCAGCAACTATCTTTTCTTAATTTAAGACTGTACAAGGAGTGCCTTAGGGACTATCAGGTAATCATCCCATAAACTGCTTTCTGTGTCTGCCTGGGCTTTAAAGGGATTGAGGCAAACAGGCCACACCAGCCTGATGTTTTAATAAATGAACAGCCCATCCTTTTTTTTTTCTCCTGTTCACCTGATTTTCGTGTTACCAACCACATCTCCATGCAGGAGGCAACTGCACACTAGATAGCAGAGATTTTGTGATCTTAATTACAGTTAAACTGATAATTAATTTAGAAATGTCATGAAAATAAAATTAAATATAAATGTTTGTTATTATTGGGCTTACACCCTGCACAAAATAAAGCACAGAATGTCACTGAAGTATTTTCAGAGCGTAAATTGACTGCATTAAAAGTAGTATCTCAAAAGGATAATGAAAATAAGTTCATATGAATGTAAGAGATGTAATCAACCTAAAAATACAGCGAAGATTTTGTTGATTTAACTGAACACTAAATAAAAATTGTAAATAAACCAGGATACAATATCCTATTCTATCTTACTAAATCAATTTCAAACACTAAATATTAGCAGACCAAAAAAAAGGGCTTTCATCTATTTACATCACTACCCTGCAGGTCTTATTAAAAAATCCCTAATGAAGAGAGGGATTAATTAAAAATGCCTCCCAATTGTTTATAAACAAAATATTTGTGTGAGCTTCTGTGGACAAGAAATGTGTCTTATTTAAACAAGCCAGGAGAGCAAGCTACAGGGGACAACTGGAAGTTGATGCAAAGAACCTTATTAACTCCAAAACCATCATCTCAGCTCAACACCTGCCTTAAATTTGGTTACAGAGAGACAGAGCATATAATGGAACTAAATAGTTTTTGTTAATTTTCAGAAATAATTTTGCAGTCAGATTTTTGCTAATAAAAATCAGAAGGAAGAAGAATCCAACTATTTTTCCGTAGAAAACTTAATTTACTGAGAACAGAGACAAATTTAACAAAGTAGTCCTTAAAATTACAAATCTAGTTTCTTACTAATCTTTTAGGGTCAAAAAAAAAAAAAAAAAAAAGAGTCACATGTGTGAACTGAACTGTATCCAGCTATTTCAGGAAACAGCAAATATTGTTTTATATAAACAGCAAACATCATTTTTACATACATGTATGGACTTTGGACAGAGAAGCTGTGGCTGCCCCAGCCCTGGAAGTGTCCCAGGCCAGGTTGGATGGGGCTTGGAGCAACCTGGGCTGGTGGAAGGTGTCCCTGCCCATGGCAGGGGGTGGGACTGGATGAGCTTTAAGGTCCCTTCCAACCCAAACAATTCTGGGATTCCAAGTTTGTGGGGGGAAAAAAATGAAATAAAAAAATGGGGCTTCAGAAGATTTGCTAACAATTTTGGAAAACCCTGGGTACTTAAAACCTGGACAGACTGAGGAGCCTGTCTGAGGGTCCCTGCCCAAGGAACAACAGCAGCATCACTTCTTGGTTCCATCACAAACTGTTCAGTCACTGACTCTGGCAATCTGAATCTATGAATTATGAGTAAAGGGACACATGTACTTTTCAAGTGTCAGCACACGAAAAACGTGTGAACAAATGGAGAATCTGGCGAAACGCTTTGTAGGAGGAGAGGGAGGGAGCTGGTATTTGAGTTGACTAAGGCACAAAGAGCAGCTTCAGATAATTAATAAATATTAATTAAAGTCTTAAAACAAGCAGACTCCTGGGGGCAAGTTCTAAATGCCCACATTTGAGAAGCTGTCACTGACAGACTCAAGTTTTATTTTCATGATAACGCTATTTACCTATTTGATTCCAGAGGGGGGTTAATTCTTGGTGCAACAGCCCTCTGCTTTGCTGTATCTATTTGCAAGCATCAGAACGAGAGCTGTTTCTTTTATTTGTTCCTACATTTGTACTCTTCAGTATTACTGAGTTTATTCAGCTGAGGAACTAATTTTCTCTAGTGCTCTGCAGAGTTTAGCCAGTCCCAGGCATCATCAGTGCCAAACATTTGCTCAAACAGGCCATGTCACCACGTTTTAGTCAAGGCAAGGCTTTATGCCAACTGAGGATGACTTTTTGGGGGAGTTCACCAACAGGCTGAAATAATTTCCAGGGCCATTTCCAAGGAAAGAATGTGGAGCAGGTGGGCTCCTAAATGACTAAACTGGTGATCTTCATCTCCCTAGGCCTGGCATTTTCCTGTTCCAACAAAATGAAGAACTCCCCTGGAAAATTCTGCTGAACTATGGTTGCCGTGTAAAGATACTAACGAGCTTTTTAGGTAAGTAGAACAGGATCACTGGGCTTCTGGCAGCTTATTCCTCTTGCCCTGCACGTGCTGCCTCATGGCTGCTTTACAGCAGACTTAGCAAATCCACCCCTACCGTGACCTCAGGCACAAGTTTATCAGATTAGGCAGGTACAAAACTGTCTGAATTGTCTCATTAAAATGTCTGACCACTACTTAGGCTGCACTGTTTTCATTGGTACCTAATCAAAACATCATATTATGCAGAACCTAAAGTTTACTGAAGCCTAAGGTTCGTTTTAATTGAGTACAAACTGCGTGTCTGGATTCCTAGCTGGCTTTGGACAGTTCCAGCTTCTCCTTTTGCTTTTTGCTCTTCTCATAGCTTGGACCATAAAAATCAATCATCACTGTTGCTTTCTTTTCAGCAGGGAGTTCTTCAGCTCTGTGTAACTTTGCAGCTGTATAAATGTTATTAAAGACTTTCTGTAAGCCCTGCTTTTAAATATTATATATATTTATATAGATAACTATTTCCTGTCTCTTAAGCACGATGCAGTACCACTGCAAATCAACCATCATACAAGCAGGGTCAAAGCCTTTGGGAGACCTCTGGTAGACAGCAGCAGTGTTACAGCTGTGAGAGAACTGTACTCATTTAGCTGCTTAATGAGAACCCAGAGCAGCAGCCCACTGTGATCCCTGTCCTCTTTCATCATCTCTACTTCCAACAGCCTCTCTCTTCCTGTTTGTTCCACTGTTGCTTAAAATTGCGAGTAAAGGATAAGATGGAAATGTAGTGAAATGCTAGTCAAAGGCAGCAGAGCAGCATGAAAATTCCAAGTCTTAAGACAGCTGAAGAATTGCATCAGGTGTTACTCACAGGTCATTCAATGGACTTGAAATGCAAAAGGTGACCACAAACCCAGGAAAATAGTGTAGGACCTCTTTTTAGCCACAGGATTTAAAAGACAAGAAAAATCACCACTTAAACTAGATCTAGCTATAAAAAGGAAAGTTCTGATTTGTGAGACAGCTCATTTTCTACACCCGTGACCCAGCAGTGTCCAGGCAGCTGCAAAGCCCTCATCCGTGGTTTGGGTTGGGAACTCTCTTTTTAAAACAGCCAGCAAATGTCAGTTTGTCAGAAAACAGAAATTAGGAAGAAACCCCTTCATACCTTTTAGAACTGTTGAAGACAGTGATGCAAAAAGCACTGATTAATGTGCGCATACCTTCTAAGAAACACTGGACCTGCTGTGGGCATGCACAACCACTGTCGAATTTATGCACAATAAAACTGTCCAGAAGGGACAGACCAGGCAAAGGAAACGAGGATATGGGAAGAAATTAAGTAGGTCTAAAGTAGCCAACCCTTTTAGGCATTTTTACCATGCTGTTTTTCTAAGGAACAGAACAGTCAAGCTCTGTAACACAGGGAAGTTGAAGAGCTCCAAGGAGTTTCATTTAAGTGTCCAGAGAAGAAGAGCTGCAGGTGCCTGTATCTCCCTCACGTTCCTGAGATAGGATCAAGCCCAGCAAAAGCTCCAGAGTGGAGAGAAAACGGAGGAAATGGGTATGTTTTTATGAGGTTTTCATATTTTCAAACAACAACAAGCTACCCAAGATCAGGAGTAAAAAATGTTTACAAATGTCTCTGTCTTCTTGAAAAACACAACCCCCAAGTAATTTGGCTTTTGTTGTATACTTGATTAAGCAATTCTGGAGTCTGAACCTTTGTGTTTCACAAAGAAACACAAAATCTGTGCCTGGGAAATGTGCCTGGGAAACCTGGTCTAGCGGAAGGTGTCCCTGCCCATGGGTTGGAATGAGGTGATCTTTAAGCTCCCAAACCCAAACCATTCCATGATTCTGTTGCCAGAAACTGGGAGTATATTTGCCAGCTCAAACTAAAAGATGCAGGCAATCTTGTACCTTATCTGAGCTTGCAGTCCATTTTTTTATATATATTATTTGCAGCACATTCTTACCCAGCAACTACCTTCATCCATGTCAGATTGAACAGTTTCTAGACAACTCCTCTTATTTATGATTTTACTAGTATTACATAAAAAGAAGAAAAAAAAAAAAACTTATAATGGTATCATTGGATTTTTCAGTGAAGTAAAATATTTCTCAAACACGTGGAAGAAATGCTATTCAGGTCGGTTCATGCATCCACCCAAGCAAGCACAGCATGAGAGAGGATTACATTGCTAATTATATCTCTGAGGTGATACCCTCTCAGCAGCCGGCCCTGAAGACTGTCTTATTTCTTATTTCCTATGTTATTCTTATCTGTTATATCTTATTCCATCTTGTCTTACACATGCAGTTACCGTGTACGTTTCACATGAACTACTGATGAAAACAAGCGTGGAAAAAATCACGGAATCACTGGATGGTTTGTGCTGGGTGGGACCTTAAAGCCAGTCCAGTCCCAACCCTTTGCCCTGGGCAGCAACACCTTCCACCATCCCGGGGTGCTCCAAGCCCTATCCAACCTGGCCTTGGACACTTCCAGGGATCCAGGGGCAGCCACCGCCTGAATCATAACCTAAAAAATTGCTTTCAAGCAACACAAAACTGCAAACACATCTATTTTGTGCATGCTGTTTCGGGATTAATTACTCCACGGATGTGGAGGGCAGGGCTCCCGAAAACACACCCCTGTCTAAGGAAAGCAAAAGAAACGGAGAAAACGGGGAAAACTCGAAATCTAAATTATTAATATATCACGTAATTTTTTTATCTGTTACTCCACTGAAGAGCATAGTGACGGCCCGCTGCCAAAAGCAGTAATCACTACACCTAAAAGTTACTCTCCTGTTTGGACGGACATACGTGTGTCTGCCTTCTCCCCTCCCAAGGGGACTGACTGAGCTGCGTTTTTCGGGGTTAAGTGATGATCAGAGCTGGGCACAGCCCCACAAAACACCAAAACACTGCACACAGCGGGGAAAATCCTTTTCCCCCGCGCCTGCCCTGCCATCAGTCACGGCCCTCTCTCTCCCTGACGGCCGCTGGCCTGGGCGAAGCTGAAATCACACCGATTATTTACCACACTGAAAGCATCTCCAGGCTGTGATTCACGCTGCAGCTGCCCCTGGATCCCTGGAGGTGTCACCAAGGCCGGGCTGGAGCAACCCGGGACAGCGGATGGTGGCCCAGCCCTTGGCAGGGGGTGGGACTGGACGGGTCCCTCCCCACCCCAACCCCTGAGGGATGCTGTGATTTTCTGGCTCCGTGATTATCTCGCAGCAGCAGGGCCGGGTCCCCGCGCCTCCCCCGGGGGGTGCCGGGCTGTGCCTGGGGGAGGCTCCGGGGAGAGCAGAGCAGGGTCAGTCCCGAACGGGGGCGAAGCGCGGGTGCGGGCGGGGGGCGCGGGTTGGGGCGGGATGGCGGGGCCGGGCAGGGCCGGGCAGGGCCGGGCGGGGGCGCGGAGCGGAGCGGGGCGGGGGGCGCGGACCCACCTCGAGCTGGGCCCGCCCGGGCCGCTCCCGGCGGGCACGGGCAGAGAGCACGGGCAGCAGAGAGAGAGCATGCGCTGGGCTCTGAGGGGAGGAGAGCAGAGCGGCGGAGGGAGGTGCGAGCGAGCCCGGGCCCATGAGGGGGATGAGGGGGCTGAGGGAGCATCGGCCGGGGCTGGAACCGCCGAGCCCGCGACCCCCTGACCCGCGGCCTCAGGGGCCTGGGGCGGCAGTGTTTGTGTTTTTGTGTTCATGTGTGTGTGTCTGTGTTCATGTGTGTGTGTTTGTGTTCATGTGTGTGTGTGTGTGTGTGTTTTTGTGTGTGCGTGTTTTTGTGTGTGCGTCTGTGTGTTTGTGTTCATGTGTGTGTCTGTCTTTGTGTCTGTGTGTGTGTTTGTGTCTGTCTATGTGTTTGTGTTCATGTGTGTGTGTCGGTGTGTATTTGTGTTTATATGTGCATTTGTGTATATGTTTATGTTTCTGTTTGTGTGTGTATTTGTGTGTGTGTATTTGTGTGTGTGTCTGTGTATTTGAGTGTGTTTGTCTTTATATGTGTTTCTGTGTTTGTCTCTGTGTTTGTGTCTGTGCATTTGTGTGTCTGTGTCTTTATGTGTTTGCATTTTTGTATGTGTGCGTCTGTGTGTGTTTGTGTTTGTCTATACGTGTATGTGTGTGTGTGTGTTTGTCTCTGTGTGTCTGCATTTGTGTGTGTCTGTTCAGTGTGTTTGTGTGTGTCTGTGTTCATGTGTGTGTGTGTCTGTATGTGCAGTTTTTTGTGTGTGTGTCTCTGTGTTCGGTGTGTTTGTATGTGTTTGTGTTTATATGTGTGTATGTCTGTGTTTGTGTGTGTGTGTCTCTGTGTGTGTTTATGTGTGTGTGTTCATGTGTTTGTGTTTGTGTATGTGTGAATATTTTTACTGACACGGCTTTACGTTTTTAGAGTAATCGTTCTTCTTAGTAGTCAGAGGTTGGGAATTCGATTAAAAATGTCCAAATGTTTTCCAGGTAAACGGCGCCGGCAGGTGGAGGGTGTTGTCACACTGAAACCCCGAAGGTCTCACTTCGTCCTGCTGTGCTGTTGGTGTGTTACCAAGGGTTCTGCTGAGGAGGTGCAAGACAGATACCAGCCAGGGCTTTGAGAGGCTTAGCTCAAGTTTTTTGACAGACATAAAAAGTATTTAGGTCTTGGACACAGACTAGAATGGGTTCGTAATGGTTTATTTTAACACTGGAGTTGAATACACAGCCGCTGATTAAAGGAGAAGTGAGAGCCATAAACCTCTGCAGTGCATTACAGTGCTGGCCTGGAACATCTGTCTGAGGGTCATCAGGATGTTTTTGGAGTGAGAGTCCTGGTAACACGCTTGGGAAGTTACGCTGTGGTTTTCAAGGTACTCTCAGATTTTTGGCAGTACACTGTGTCTGTCTCATTAGCCACATTAGTACATTAGCACCTAGAAGCGGTGTCTCTAGTACATCATATCACTGCATAAACACTAGCAGGGGTTACGTGCTTTTAACTTGCGTTTTTTAAAAGTAAAGACAGATTTGGGAACTTGTTGGAAATCCTGAGAAGAACACTTGCTCCTTTCTGCTGAGCTGAAGGAAGCAGGGCTTCCTTCTTACAACGTGCCAGTCCCATTAGCACTGAAGTGGCTTAAACATGTCTTGGTTTTTGGCAGCGTTAGCAAACCACATTCCTACAATAATACTGATTCCTAAACCAAAAAAATAATGGCTGCGTGACTCTTCCTTCTGCCCTTGCTGTGTCTGCCTGTCGGAAACTGTTACTAAAACTCACCAGCTGCATTTTTGAAATGAACTCCAGGACACACATGGAGTGTCCCGTCCTGCCGAGTGTGATTCCTTGCCATCCATTATCATTCTCGTGTGTTCAGGGTTTGGCTGGCTCGGGGCTGGAATGCCGAGCGCAGGCTGTGATCACGCCATGGGATCTGCTCCCAAAATTTGTGTTTATTGTTACATAATTACACACATAAACAATCTTTTGAGCGCTTCAGAAAGAATTTACGAAATTCGTGGGAGAAAGCACAAAGCTTTCTTTGTTGTGTTGTAAAGATACAACCACAGAGGCATGAAAATGAATGCTGGCTTTGCTCTTTCTTGCCTGAAATAGGGAAAAACATGATGTTTTCACCCCACTGTGTCCTTGCTCTGGCTCGTGGTGCAGCTGCACAAACACTTGTGCCTGTGCAGTGGCGCAGAGTGGCTGCTGCTTCTTATATGGGGCTTTTTAGTTCAGGGGATGAACCAGCAGAAAACTCACGCTCATGATGAGGTACAGGCTCCCAGGTACGGCCAAGAAGAGGATTCCTGCTCAGTAAGAGTAGCTCAGTAAAGGGGGGCAAGGAGACTTTTTTTCTCTCCCAGGAATAAGTGTGAGTTCAGGTTCGGCGATGAGACTCTCTAATGCTGTAGGGCCGAGTTGGAACCTGTGTCATGGGTTTTAGACAACCTGACATAAAGCAGTAACTCCAGGGAAGCTGAACCTGCTGCCCCCAGGCCTGTTCAGGCCTTGCAGACCTTTCCTGACTGGATCTTATTTTCCATCAGCACATGCCACCGTGTGGCAAAGGAACACAGTGCAGCTGTTCCTTTCTCAACTCTGAATCACTTCTAAGGTCCTGTCCTCTTTCTATATCCCTTGGATTGCTGAGGGCAGAGGGGCAGGATGGGTTTCAGCTCCACTGTTCCTGTGCTTCATCTCGGGAGCTTGGAAATCCCCCCCGTGCAGTGTGGTGGGGTTTTGCAGGGTGATGCTGGGTCAGCAGAGTTCTTTTCCCCATTTCAAGCGAGCAGGTATCTGAAGAATAACTGCATGGGGATAATCTGTAAAGTAAGGTTCGAAACTTCTGTACTTTTGCCTTCATTTTTGCATCCAAATTGCTCATGGTCCTTATCTCCCGTGCACAAGCACTGGATTTTGTGGGGCTTTAGGGGGAGAGGGACTTTTTATGTGTGCAGATAGTGACAGGACAAGGGGGAATGGTTTTAAAGTGAGAGAGGGCAGGTGTAGATTAGATATTAAGAAGAAATTCTTGGCTGTGAGGGTGGGGAGGCTTCTCTGAGGCTGCCCAGAGAAGCTGTGGCTGCCCCATCCCTGGAAGTGTCCAAAGCCAGGTTGGACCAGCCTGGGCTAGTAGAAGATGTTCCTGCCCATGGTGGGGTGGGAGGAGTTAAATGATCTTTAAAATCCCTTCCAACCCAAATCATTCTGTGACTCTGTGATTCTGTGATTTGAATGCTTTATTCCTCTTTTTGTTCCCTGCCACCCACTTGCTCCCTGGGGACAGCCCTGTTCTCTTCCAGCATAAACACGGCCTTTACAAGGATGATTCAGGTTTTCACTGGGAGCCTTTCATTTGCACTGTTTATGCAGGCACGTCGTGCCCTGTACAATATCTCTCTTGTTTGCCATGAACATCAGCATGATGGGAAGGCAGCAGAAGACTCCGAGGGATCATCAGCAGATGGAATGAAACAATGCCAACAGTGAGAGAAAATAGCTGGAGAGGCTGCTCCTGGGGCAAGACACATCCTCAGTGGAACGGGGCAATGCTGTTGGGAGTGTGGAGAGAGGATCCTGAGTGCAAGCAGGTTTGTGTGCAGAGTCACTGGAGCTGGTGGAACTTCTAGATCCTGAGTATTCTGCTGGAACTCTCTCCTTTTCCTGGGAAAGATAAATGGTGCCTGCTGTCACAGGTTTCTAAGAGATTTAGCCTGTTGGTGATACAGCAGTGTGAGGATGGAAACCCTCACTGCCCCACTGGGTGTAGTTTCAGAGCAGGACAAGTGACCATTTCATATCCTGTCATGTTACTGGTCTTCTGTAGAATTTTCTTATTACTTTTTTTTTTAAATTATTTTTTTATGAGCCTTTGTGCTGAGTTTCCTCCTCACCTCTTTAGTTTTTATGTGCTTCACATTTAATGCCAAGACCTTAAAACTGTGCTTTGGCCTTTACAGGTCTGATAGGCTGCTAAGGCAAGTGAGAAGTTGTTCCAAGTGGGTTTGTTATCACCCAAAGGGTAGATGTTTCTGTAGTTCACCTTCCCCACACTTGTCATTAAAGCATTTTTAATAATTAAGAGCTAACAATCACCCTCCATTTTACAACAGCACAGGTAAACTAATGGGGAAAAATCTGAGTGTCCACTTTAAAATAATGATAAAGGAATTAGATAGTCAACGTCAGCAGCTTTGGCTGGGGTGAATTCTTTCCCAGAGGAGGGGATTCAGGAATTTTGAGACTCTCTTCTCCACCCTGTGAGAGGTGTGTGTTCTTCCAGAAAGGTAACAATACAATAACGTTGTGGTAGGTGGAGGTGTAAATGATTTATTTCAGAAATCTGTTCTCACCACTCACCTGTGTGTAATGTTCTTGCTTTCTAAAACAGATGCTTAAACATTTTCCACCTTATAAGGCCTGTGATGGTTGAAGTTACTTGCAACTCTACAACTTCAAATTAATATGAGCCACAGTGGAGGAAAATAGATTTTACTGGGATAACATGGCAACTGTAAGTTTGCAGGGAGTTAATTTAAACCATACACTCTTACCAGTCAGCCTTGAGCATTAGTGGAAATATCTTAAATGAGACAGTTTATTCTGGTTGAGATTCTAGTAGTAATTTTTCTTACGGTTTAAGCTTTTCAGTCTACAGCTTTTTTTTTTTTTTTTAATCAATTGAAAGGTTTTTTCAGTGACTTCTGCATTAGATTGGACTGTTTTTTCTGACCTAGAGGTAATAAATGCCAGGTTCCCCATAATGCTCGGTGAAAATTTTAGAATCATATTATACAAAATGTGTTCAGGTTCTTAAACTCAAGAGCTGCTAAGGCCCTTGATGTGCATTGAAGCAGCTGATTTGCTGCCGGAATGGGTATTCTCTCTATCTCAGATTGGAAGCAATTATTAACTAAATAGCAGTTTTCTTTCCATCAGTTCAGCAGAATGGAATGGCACCTTCCTCAAGGAGATGTTGAAAGAGGAGGGATTGAAGAAGTGAGTTTTTTTGGTTTTTTTTGGGGGGGACGGGGATATTTGTTGGGAAAGAAAAGAACAAGGACAAAAAAAGATGAATTACTTTCTAACAAAACATCTGGAAATACCAAGGAGCAGAGTGAGGCACTGTGAATCCTCTGGCTGCCTAAACAACCCCACCTGCCACAGGAATGCTGTAGGAAGAACATCGGGGAGGCTGAGCTGCAGAAGTGAAAGTTTGGGGGTTCTGACCATTAAGGTGCTGAACAAACCCCACAGGAACCTCACTGTGAGTTACACTTCGACAAAGGGAAATTTTGTAGGAATTTCCTGGTATTTATTTATGCAGGTACACCTGCAGCTGGGTGCCCAGAGGGAAGGGACAGCTCTTGGTCCTTGTGGAAATATTGCTCAAATCATAGAATCAGCCAGGTTGGAAAGGATCTCTGAGATCATAAAGTCCAGCCCTTAGAGGTGGATAACAGGTTGTTTAAGCAGGGGGTTGTTCCAGGTACAGCTGTCTGCAGATTTGTGTGATACGTTTGATTGGGATTTTCATTAAGTGCCATCCAAGCCCTTGAATAAACCCACCCTTAGAAGAGGAAGTGGAGTGTTTGTGGAGGGGGTGGTGAGCCAGAGCCTTCATCCCTCTCACGCTCTTGGTCGTGCAGGAACAGAGCAGAACACGGCACGTTGTAGCTCAGTGCCCTCAGGGCTGTCCTGGTGTCGTAACACTTGCTGTGTGCTCACCTATAAGGTTTCCAGAAGGTTCTACAAGCAGCAGTCAGGTGCACATACCACAGTTCTGCCTTCCTTGGCATAACAGTGGGGAACGGGGAGGGATTTTATGAGCTTGGTGCTACTACAGAAACCCTTTAGTTGAGGGGTCAGTTGCTTCAAGCTCGCTGCATCTGCAGGGCAGTGCAGGAGTTTTTATGGACCAGCAGAGAACAAAGCCTTGGAGCACTCACAGAGCATCAGATTGTGTGTGAATGCAGGGCACAGACCTGTTTGGAACACATCTTCACCATGGGAAGGGGAAGGAAGTTACTTCAGTGCACCTGGGCTAGTGGAAGGTGTCCCTGCCCATGGCAGGGGGTTGGAACAAGGTGAGCTTTAAGGTCCCTTCCCACCCAAACCCTTCTGGGGCTGGATGATTTTTCAGAAATCAGTACATGTGGCAAAAGTGGAGTGTTCAGACTTTAAAACAAATTTGGTTTGGCTGTGGTCTTGTCTACCAGCCAGGAACATCTGTGCCAGTGAAAACAGATGTGGGAGCTGTCTGTCCAGAGGTTGAACTGTGCAATCATCTGGAACAGTGTGGACATTTGGCTCTTTGGGGACATGAGCAACACAATGTGATGGACCAGCTTAGTCACAGCTAACTGTTTTGGAAATGACTTCTCTGATTCCACAGAGTAATTTTGTTTTTAATTAAAAAAAAAAAAATAGCGGGCTTTAAAACTGTAATTGAACTCAAGGAAACTGCATTTGATTCAGGGATATTATGGAAGCAATAAAGAGATTTAAAAAAATCAGCAGTTTTCTGGCGATTATTTGCTCAGCTCTCCTATTAATATTGTTTTGTTTGCCAGAGTATGATCAAAAACATTTGGCAGGCAAGGCTTGGTCAGGAAAGTGAGCCAGTAAAATTGAGCTGTCATCTAAGTACATACAGAAAAACTGTTCGCTTGGCATGAAAAACAGACTGTTTACAGAAATAATAAACATGCCCTCAAAAATTATGTTCCTTCTCTCTAAAATCACGGAAGGTCACAAGACTTCGACCTTACAGAAGGAGCATAACACTTTATGAGGCTCCTGTCAAAGCACATGATAAAAAATAAATACACTGTAATAAAGAAGTGTCAGGCTGATGGCTCGAATGTGCCTTCCTAACATATCCTGTGTCCCTCCCATAGGATGTGGTCCTGCTGCCACGCAACGAGAGCCCAGCTGGAGGGAGAGCAGATCCATCCATTTTCCCGACCCATTGCTTGGTGTAATTAACTTTTGTTTCATCTCCCGAGTAATCCTTGCAAACGATAAAACGTGTCGGGGAAAGTCGGACTTATGGAGAAGGGTAATCTGCAAAAGCCCTTCTGGTGGTTCAGCTGCTGGATAGAGCCCCAGATGCCGAGTGTCCACGAGGGAGACGGGGAGCTGGCCAAGGCTTGGTGTTTTTTTCTGAGCCCTGAGGATGGATGAGAGCTCTGAGGAATGGTAAGGGCTGGCTACCTCAGGAGCTGCCTGCTGCAACACACTCAGAGGGCAGTAGTCTCACCTGTCAGCTCTTCAGGACTTCCAGGTTTACTGTTTTTTTGGATTCCTCCTTCCTCCCCCATAAAGCTGTTTGCTTAAGTGCTCCTGTGTAAACTTCAAGCATGGGAGTGAGACATGTCACTCCTGAGAGCCAAACCGTGTGGTGTTCAGTGTTCCTCTTCACTTCAGTGACCCTGTGCCAGCAGCTCCTGGCACTCCATGCAAAGTGGTGACTGACAGAATGGTTTGTACCGGCCACAAACTAAAACAGTTGGAGGTGTTGCTCTGCAGAGCCTTGGGGCAGTGTAGCATCAGGTGGTATTTACGTAGGAGAACTGAGGTGAGGGGAAAAGTCTGTTTCTAAACCCAGTTATACCACAGCATCTCTGACAAGGACAATCTGTTGCCACTAAGGGAGAGAGAGAGAGCCCAATACTCACACTCAAGGTATAGGAGGACCCTTTATTCTGAGTTGGAAGTTGCATGTGAGAATCTCCATTGGCTACATAAGGAACCAAGGAAAACAATATTAGTAAGTTAATCTTTCTTAAGAGATCCTTGGAGCACAGGTCTGGTGTGGAGCAGCTGAGGGAACTGGGGTTGTTAAGTCTGGAGAAAAGGAGGCTGGGGGGGACCTTATCACTTTCTACAACTGCCTGAGAGGAGGTTGTGCTGAGGTGGGTGTCAGTCTCTTCTCCCAAGGAACAAGGGTTGGGACAAAGCAAAATGCCCTCAAGTTGCAGCAGGGGAGGTTCAGGCTGGGTATTAGGAAAAATTTCATCACTGAAAGAGTGGTCAGGCATTGGAACAGGCTGGCCAGGGCAGTGGTGGGGGAAGTGTTCAAGAAAACGTGTCTCTGTGGCACTTGGGGACGTGGGTTAGTGGTGGCCTCGGCAGTGCTGGGGCAATGGTTGGACTCCATGATCTTAACAGGGCTTTTTCCAACCTTAATGATTCTGTGATTCCTCCCTCCCCCAATTACTTGCACAGCTTTTAGCTTTACATTCTTCCCAGCTGCCTGTGCTGGTGTTGGCTCACACAGACACAGCAAAGGGGCTTTGCCCTCGCAGCTCAGTTCAGCAGCAGGGGCAGATCCTGGAGAGGAGCAGGGCGAGCATTTTCCTGGGCCTGCCTTGAGCTCCGTGCTGCCCACAAATATAATGCTGTCTCATTGAGCAGGATAAAAAAGGAGCAGTCAGGAAGCCTCAGCCCCATTTCTGAGGGCAGTTCAGACTTGTAGTCAGCACTGCTGTGCTGCCTGTGGATTTTATGGACTGACACTGCTCGGTGTCATGCAACCATCAGCCCTTCCTCCGGCATCCCTGGAGTTCAGCGGGAGCTGAAGTGTTGGCCCTCAGTGGGTCCCCCTCTCATGTACAGCACAAAATCAGCCAGATGACCTGTGTTTTGGAACTCCACCAGCAGAGCTTCTACATGTGGAGAACATAAAAGATATTTAAATTTACAAAGCCTGAGCTCTCAGCATGCTGAGGGTGAGTGTGGAAAGTATTTGGCTTTGGGTCTGTCTGCCCCCAGCCCCACAAAACAGTTTAATCCAGAAAAAAAAAAATCTAAAAAAACTTCATTTGCTGGCAGTTTAAATTCTGTTTAGTTATAACTCACAACCTCAAAACATAAGAATTAAGTTTAATAGTTCATAAATTATACAATACGCAGCACATACTGTTGTAATCTGTGCTGCACATTATCTATATGAAGTATTAACACCAATGTTTAAACAAAATACAAGGTCACTAGAGGCAGTCTTAAACCTCAGCTGTGCAGTTTTTGCTGAACTATTTTGGCTACAGACGTGATTTTTTACCCCTCTACCCCCATATGGTATTAATTCAATTGTTTTATATGTTATACATGCGTAAGAACTAGAAGGGATTTCCTCAAACAGCAAACACTGAGGATAAAAAGGTCGATGTTTACAGAAATGTCAAACTCAAAGGCTCTTCCATGAGTTCTTAGAGGGTTGCTATCAGTGAAGACTCAAAGCCTGTCATTCAAGAGTCCTCCAGAGGGAAAAGCCAATCCTGAGTTCGCACTCGTGGGTTCCTGGTCGAATCCCTCCACAGAGCACCAGCAGCAGGAGTGCTGAAGGGACACCAGGGAAATCTGGATGTAGTTTAAAAGATCCAAAAAAAGGCATTGGATAATTCGGTTCTTGATCACTCTGGTGTTAGGTTTGTGCTGAGGAGCTCCCTGAGAAGCAGCTCCCACTATGGTGAAGTTGATGTTCCTGCCATGGGCTTGAACATGCTGCAAGGTGTTGAAAAGGGAACCTCCCTGGTTCAGTTCCTCCTTCATAGGCAGCGTGGCAAACAAGAAATCACTAAAAGGCATTGTCTTAACCTCTTTAAAAGCTGTTTCTGTATGTCTCTGCTCTTTATCTGCAGCTCCAAGTGTGTTCTGGAAGGCAATGCTCAGTCACTGGATGAGGTGGGAGAGTGTTGGGCACAATCCCAGCAGTGGCTGACCAGCTTTCTCCCTTCTGAT
>NW_020955439.1:821838-823525 GCF_003031625.1 Empidonax traillii | reverse complement strand
GCAAACAAGAAATCACTAAAAGGCATTGTCTTAACCTCTTTAAAAGCTGTTTCTGTATGTCTCTGCTCTTTATCTGCAGCTCCAAGTGTGTTCTGGAAGGCAATGCTCAGTCACTGGATGAGGTGGGAGAGTGTTGGGCACAATCCCAGCAGTGGCTGACCAGCTTTCTCCCTTCTGATCAAATAAGACATCAGCATATATAAATGTATAAATATATTTAGGGAGAAGGGAGATTTACGTAGGAGCTCCAGAATAACAAAGCTCTTTGAAAACTGCTATCAGTTAAAAATGTGACCCCCCTGGGAATGCCTGCTGGAGGAAGATCTTGGAGCCTGCTGAGGCAGAAGGTTTCAGGAGGAGTTAGGAGGACCAAAGTTACTTGTACTCGATGGAACTGGAAAGGGAAGGCTGTGGTGATGTCTGGAGCTTCACAGTGGTGAGGTGATGGGTGGGTCTTGGGTCAGCAACAGGAGCAGGAGCAGTGTCTGGTGTGGGTTTGAGGAGATGCTCCTGTGTTCTTCTCTGTGTCCTGTTCTCTGCATGGCTGCAACGTCAGCTCTCGGCCCAGAGCACCCCGAGGTCTGCGAGGACAGCAGGGCCCTGGTGCTGAGCAGGGTGTGCAGGTACCTCCACACTGCTCTGCAAAGGCTCTCCATGAGCCACGTGAGCCAGTGCCACAGAATCACAGAATATCCTGGGCTCGGAGAGACTCACAAGGGCCACTGAGTCTAACTCCTGGCCCTGCACAGACACCCCAACAATCCCCCTCTGTCCCTGCAAGTATTGTCCAAACCCTCCTGGAGCTCTGGCAGCCTTGGGGCTGTGCCCACTGCCCTGGGGAGCCTGTTCAGTGCCAACCACCCTCTGGGGGAAGAACCTTGTCCTTAAATCCAGCCTAAACCCATCTTGACACACCTTCATGCTCAGGACCTATCACTGTTCATCAGAGAGAGGAACTGTTGGCTGTGCAGATGTGTTGGTGCTGCCAGTTACAAAGAAAACCTCCAGGACCATCATCATGGTCCTCCACTGAACTCACTCCAGGAGCTCCATGTCTCTCCCGTCCCAAGGAAAGGACTCAGCATTGCGGGTCCAGCATCCAAGACTGAGAAGAAGAGCAGGATCACCTCCCTCTGCCTGCTGACAACACTCCACCTCAATATTTCCACTTCCTCTTGCCCTCTGCATTAATACTCTTTCAATTCTGCACTTCCCTTTTCTGGATGTTCTCATGGCAAGCTCAGGAGTTGCTCTCAACTTGCATTGAACCCGAAAACCCAAAGGGGTGCCCACCCATCTCCCAATCCCAGCTGGCCTCCAACCGCTGGCTGCTGGCATGAGGATGTGCTGGGAACTGGGATCCCCCAAAACAGACCCTGAGCCGGTGGCACTGGGAGCAGGAGCCCCACAGCACATCCCAAGTTCGTGGCACCGGGAACAGGGAGGCTCTAACAAGGCCCTAATCCCCCACTAATGGGAACAGGGCCCCCCAAAACCCACCCTGAGACACTGGGGGGTGCGGGGGTGTCCCCATTTTGGGGGGGGGAGGGGGGTCAGAGGGTACCACGTGCGGTCTGTCCCGCCGCCGCCAGAGGGCGCTCGAGCCGCGGGAGCCGCTTCCAACGGGAGAGCCGGGATTTGGGATGTGGGAATGAGGGATGGGAGCGTGGGATGTGGGAGCGAAGGA